>NC_134865.1:14270000-14430000 GCF_049852395.1 Peromyscus maniculatus bairdii | reverse complement strand
TCATGCCAGAGCAATGCAGGTAACCACAGTTGTGAGTTCATGATCGTATTGGGTTGAATCTAGAGGCTATATCTTCTGGCTCTTAACACACTTCCTGTCCCCTTCTCCAGTGTTCCCTGAGGCTCAGAGAGGGTGGTGTAAATGTCTTGTTTAAGGTTGAGCCCTCAGTCTTCATTCATTCCCACATCTCAGGTGGTCATGAAACTACATTCACATACTATTTGCTGTTCACTGCAGATAGAGGTTTCTCTGACAACTAAAGTTGGTAGTAGATTTTTGTCTATGGGCATAAACAGATATTTTAAAAGGCAATGGTTGATGGTATGACAATTTAATTAAACAACGGCAGTAAGTTCCTTGCTTACGATAACCTCCCTAGGCACAGGACGTTAACCAAGCTTACTCTCTTCATAGGCACGCTTTCCTTTCTGCAGAGTGGGCCTCAAATCTACGGGTTATCCCCACAACAGGTGTGCCACTGTTCCGAAAGAGGGCACATATCGCTCTTCGGGTTGGGTTTTGGTTTGTAGGAGAAAGAGCATAGATGTTGCTCTTCAGGCCCCGGGTGATTCCAAAGCCTCAGGTTACCGTTCAGACACAGCCAGGTCCAAGAACCACACCACACACAACCAATCCCGAAAATGGCCCAGAAGCAGCATCAAGAAATCCGGGTCACAAAGATAGGACTCTCCTAAGGGGTCGACCGCAAGTTCCTGAGGACCATGCGCTTTGCTGAGAAGCACAACAACAATTCTGAGGACACAGGCAAACAATGAGAAGGCAGTGAGTGCACGTGCAGAGGCCATCAAGGCTCTTGGGAAGCCCAAGGCGGTGAAGCCCAAGATGCCAAAGGGTCCCAGCTGCAAACTCAGCCGTCTTGATTTCCTTGACCACCCCAAGCTTGGGAAGCGGATTAGAAGCTACATGGCCAAGGGTCGTAGGCTCTGCCAATCAAAGCCCAAGGTTCAAACCAAGGCAGAGGCCTCAGCTCCAGCTTAGGCTCCCAAAGATGCCCAGTTCCCTGTGAAGGCCCCATAGAAAATGTTTCTATCTGCCAATGTGAAGACAGACGGACTGATGTGACACATCTATACACTATTTGCAGATGACCTGTAGCCTATGCTGTTTACAAATAAACTTGAGGCAAAATCTGAAAAAAAAAAAAAGAGCATAGTTATCTTTTCCCTCTCCACAGTCCATAGCTCCTTCCAGCACTTTGAAAAGGAGCCAGCAGAGAGGAAATTTCCAACTTAGTAACTTCTTGCTTGCTTCTGTCATATCTTGCAACCACTGAAGTGTGTGATGTCTCTGACCAACTCCTGGGAGGGATCGCACACCTGGTACTGAGAATTTTGTTTACTCACCCATTGTCTCTAAATGTAGCGTTATTTAGCCACTTAGGGAAATACCCCCCATGTCTTCTCACCAATTTCATGGTTTTGACAGGTAATCCAAGTTAAAGAAACTAAGCTAAAGAGTCAAAGGTTGAGTCTGCCTATGAGAGAGACCAGGCAATGCTGTCCTTCTGGGTCCAGATTTCCTCACCCCTGTTTTATCCACTTACGTGCAAATCTTTTTCTTTAACAGCTGAGTAAAATTCCACTGTGTTTATGTATTTTCATGATCCAGTCTCCGTTGATGGACATCCAGATGCTTCCATTTCCTAGCTACTGTGAATGGAGCAGCAGTGAACATGGATGTGCTGTATGACACACAGTCCTTTGACTACATGCCCAGAAGTCGTATAGCTGGATCACACGACAGTTTTGTTTATGTTTTTGTGAGAAACAGTCAGAATGATTTCCAGAGTGGCTGTACTATTCACACTTCCACCAACAGTGTGCAAGCTTTCCCTCATTCATACCAGCCTTTGTTGTCATTGATTCCTCATGGCGGACGGTTGTGAAATAGCGTCTCACAGTAGTTTGGGATTTTTATTTCCCCTAGATTCAAGGATCACAGACACTTTTAGAAGTGCTTCCTATTGATCCATTTGTATTGCTTCTTTTGAGGACTCTCTGTTTAAGTTTTATTAATTAAAACACTGCAGTACTGACACAAAGATACACAGAAACACTGGTCGGATAGAAATGATAGGTCAGCAGTAGGCCCTCATATATCTAATGCCTGATCATCAGTAATGTGCCAAGACCATCCAGTGGGGAGGGGGTGGTACGATTTCTGCAAGTTCTGGGAAAACAGAATACTCACATTAAAAAACACATTTTGAAATTCTGCAGTCAAATATCTAGAGTTAGAGAATGATGGAGGTGTTGGGGAATTATATTATTAGGCCGTTCTTCTGGATTTGTGAGGCTTGGATGACTTCTTCAAATTTGATATGATTGCTTATTGTAAACATTCACTTTTATTTCACATGTGTACATGTATGGCACACATATAGTTGTAGTTAATGATGATACATTTCTCCTTTACAAATTATATTTACTTCAAACCCCATGAAATCTGGATATATAGTCCACACAGCACATTGAGCAACAAGGAATGTGAGGCTGCATTTTAGTTTCACCTGCTCTCTAGGCTGAGCGACCTTGTCAAAGGATAGCTTGTACATTCTCCATAGTCGTCTTATCACGGGCTGAATTTGTCAAGTTTAAACAGTGCTAATGATCGGGCCTGGTAATAGAGATTGATAATTACAGTTACTTATGAGTCTGGGGCAGGAAAACCACAAGTTCAAGACCAGCCGGGGTTACAGAGTGAGTCTGAGGCCAACCTGGACCATTTAGTAAGACTCAACATAAGTAAAAAGAGAGCTGGGATGTAGCTCAGTGGGAGAGGCCTTTGCCTACCATGTGCAAAAGCCCTGGTATGGTGGTTTGAATGAGATTGGTCCCCATAGACTCATATACTTGAATGCTAGTCACCAGGAGTGGCACTATTTAAAAGGATTAGCATGCATGGCCTTGTTGAACTAGGTGTGGCCTTGTTGGAGGAAGTGTGTCACTGGGGGTGGGCCTTAAGGCCAGGCCCAGTATTATTCTCTTTTTCTGTTGCCTGCTGATCAGGATGTATCTCTCAGCTACTTCTCCAGCACCATATCTGGCTGTGTGCTGCCATGCTCCTCACCATGATGATAATGGACTAAACCTCTGAAACTGCAAGCCAGCCCCAATTAAAGGCTTTCTTTGACAAGAATTGCCATGGCCATGGTGTCTTCACAGCAATAGAACTAAGACACCTAGGTTCAATGCAGTACAGAGAACAAGAGGGTAATGATTGTAGTTTGGGCAGTGAAGTGATTTAGTGCTATATCTTTCCTTAATTTGAGAAATATTTATCAGATACACGTTGTAGAATATTGTTTTAAGGTGTGTTACATTTGTTTATGCTGTAGAATATTTGTTTAATGATGCAAAGATGTCTTGCATTCTTTTATGTTGCATTTGTTTAACTCTGTGAAGCTGTGTTACTTTGCCTGCCTGAAACACCTGATTGTTCTAATAAAGAGCCGAACAGCCAATAGCTAAGTAGGAAAGAGAAATGGGCGGGGCTGCCAGGGAGAGAGAATAAACAGAAGGAAGGAATGAAAAGTTAGAGGAGTAAGAAAAGGGGGAGCAGAAGATGTTAGGGGACAGCCACCCAGCTACACAGCTAGCCACAGAACAAGAAGGAAAGAAAGATTGCAGAATAAAGAAAGATAAAATCCCAAAGGCAAAAAAGGTAGGCAGGATAGCTTAAGAAAAGGCAGCTAGAAATAAGCCAAGCTGAGGCCGAGCATTTGTAATTAATATTAAGTCTCCATGTTGGTTATTTGGGAACTGGCAGGTGGGAAAGAAAAGTCTGCCTACAGATACCTCCTCTGTTCAAGCTCCTGTGAGAACCAGAGAGATGAGTGAGACCAAATTCTGTGCTAAAGTCACAGTCAGTGAAGAGGCTAAGGCAGGAGCATAAGAGGGCAAGGGACCACATGAGTAGTGAGTGTCTCAATGAAGCTCTGAGAAGCGATATGTGTATAGTACATGATCATACAACATGTTGTCCAAACTGGGACACTTTTAAGAGTTAAAGGCGATGCCGATAGCTGTGCTGAGATAACCGATACAGGATTTGACAATTTTGGAGAAACCAAGACTCACGATTGCCCTCGCTATGAGGAATTGTGAGAGGGGAAATCGTGGTGGAAGGGAACATTCATGTTAGATGTAGAAACAGAGACCAGAGCACCAGTGGAGTATAAACAAAGTCTGGAAAAGGTAAAATGTCATAGCCATAAAATCAGTACTTGTCTCAAGTTTGTTAAGAGTCTGGGAATAGAAATGTTCACTGTTAATTGTCTTAGACATGTAAGAAAAAAGAGACATTAATACAACCCTAAAGCCATATGTCAAATATATTTTTTTAGCCCTGGTTCAAAGTATTTTCTTAAGACGTAATGTTTTCTATCAAATGCCGTTTGGAAACTGTAGCACTATACTTTCCTGCCTTTCCCAGAGTGTCTGCAACCTGATTAGTCATTTAAAAGATTATCATTTCCCCGCATTCAGCCCATATCTGCAAGGACAGGGGCTGAGAGCAACCAATCAAAGTCCAGGGCTTAGAAATGGCCAGCTATCATGAGGCATAATCTGTGGACTACTTTAGATACTAAGATTCTGACAGCTTGCTCTTGTGACAAAGATGTTAACAAGGAAAGAAAATGGCACTAATTTAATCTATTCTTACGGTTCATTCTAAAATGAGACTAGCATGACACCAAGTTATAATAATAAATACTATAGTAATTTCACAATTCTTCCTACACGCTGTTCACAGTCCTTTCACATGCAAATCCACCAGCCATTGCTTCATGACAGCGATTTTAAGTGCATTAAAGAATTCTGAATTTCCTCATACTTATCTCCTAATTATGGAGCAGGAACGGACACTGAATAGCACCATGTTCTGGCATTTCTCTGGCTTCTAGCACTCTCCAGGCTGTGGTTCACTTCTGACAGAGCCAGAGCCGTGTTCAGCGATCCATGCTTCACTGTCACAAGGGAGAATAAAAAGAAAGTGAAGTTTGCCGCAAATTAAGTCACTGTAAAATACCCTCTACACTATTACTTTGTTTTACACATTTCTATTTATGGGAGATTTTTATAAAACAGAGAACACTGAAACATTTTTTTTCTTTAGTTTTGAGAGTAGACTTGAGACTTGTGTGCGCGTGCGTGGTGGTGGGGGTAGGGCTTAAGACCAGGGCTCTGGGGAATCCCACTGTCTTTGGTGCTTTGGGGCCAGGATCTGGCCTTTGAGCTGCTATGTGGGGTGTAACGCTCTGCATTGCTGTTGTGTGAAATTACAAAAATAATAGTAAACATCCTATGATGATGCTTCAGGGACTTCGGACTGTTTAGTCAAATTCTCATCACTGTGATAAACACCGGAGAGAAGCCATTTAAAAGGAGGAGGAAATGTTAACTGTGGCTCATGGTTTCAGGGGTCTTAGTCCAAGGTCATCGGGGATCCGTTGCCTTGGGTCTGAGGTGAGGCAGGATATCACGGTGATTGGAGTATATGACATGAGGAGGCTGCTCATGTCAGAGTGACCTGAAAGAAGGTAAGTGATAGGAAAGAGCCGGAGACACATCTCCTGTGACCTGCGCCCTCCGCCTTGTCTCTATGTCCTGATAGCCCATTCAGCTATGGAGTCCTGAGTGGATCCACTCATCTCTCAAAGAGCCTCTTGGGAGACAGTTTATATCCAGACCACAGCACAGACCAGTGGAAGCCTCTATGTGTTTGTACACACCAGCAGCTCACACAGAATGCCTGAGTCCAACATGCTGGAAGAACATGGGGTTTTTAGTATCTTTAAAGAGTATGCAAGTGCTGGGAAAAAAACAAAAACATTTTTCTCTGACAATCTGGTCTGTGGTTAATGAAACAATGCTATCTAAACGTATGTTATCTGAAACTAGGTATATGGGGAAAACTTTGACTTTGATGAAGTGGCAAAATGATGCCAGTTGCCTTACGTTTTTAAATACCTCACATATTGAGTGAGTCAACGGTGAGGAGGTGTTCAGAACTGAATTGATGTGTCTGCTTTGGGGGATGTGACTTCAGACTGGGTCCTTCTAGTCCTCACGAGTAGAAAATTGTGACTGCAGAGAGTTCCAGGGGACAGTCTTTCTCAATGATTTCTTTGGCCTCTTGTGTCCCGGGAGAGTGCAGACAGGGCCGTGGCACCACCAGTTACTTCTCCACATGCTTGCTTAATTAATTAAAGACTGCAGGTATACTGCAGCTTCTGGATCCAGCTTAATAGCCCCAATTATACAAGCAAACAATACACTGTGTAAATTAGTGCACAACAGACTTGACGTAATTACCAGAATAGGGTAGACAGTGTTTTGTTGAAGTAGGGCTTTAAATGAGTCATTTCAGTGCTGGAAAAAAATGTATTTTTTATTTGAGAGCTAATGTATTGAACTGTTCTCTCAGAAACCTGCTTCCAATTGCTCTAAAATGCCAGGGAGGAGGAAAATAATAAATTCTGTGTCTTCTGATATAAAATCCACATTTTGTACTAGACTGCTGAGTGACACAATCACTGAAATTTAGGAAGGTGGTTATTACTGCGTGAGCCAACTTTTTGCTATTATTACTGTTTATTTTAATGCAAGGATGTATTCTCTAGTAGACACATAATGAAAATGGCCTGGTATTAAAATTGTTTACCTGCTGTTTTCAGAAAAGAATTGTAAAAATTAGAAGTAGAAAACACTTTGTATGTCACCAGCTCATCCTGGGAAGGGCTGAGAAAGAGATTATGCCCCAAAGCACTTTTTCTAGGGGAGCCAAAAATAGATCACACATTTCATGTTCCTGAGTAGAGTGTAGGAGGCAAGATGAGATCATCTGGGTCAGTTCAGGGGGAGAAGGAGTATTCTTAAAGATTGAGAGGAAGAAGGATACCCATGTATTGACGAATGTCTTGCTTGAGGTCTTATACTGAAGGACTTAAAGGCAAAATACGTTTTCAAAATTCTCCAAATTGATTGTCTGCCTTAGGCCATCATGAATCTCGGGGCTTTCCTGTTAATGTATTCAATTATCTGGATAAGTTCATAAGCCTTGGGAAGATGGTCTCGAATACTGAAGATAAAACACGGCACTGGATGGGATGGGATTTTGCCACCTCTCCTTCCTCCTGTTAATGTGCTGGTTCACACTAACCTAGGAAGAAGCAGACAGCATGTGACACCTAGACACCAGAAATGATACTGAGCAGATGAAATATGAGACCTAGGTGTATCTGAAACAATACCCCAGCCACCAAGGTTGATGTGATCCCATATGGATAAACAAGAAGGGCCAAAATTGGGAAGCAATCCTGGCTGTCTCTTAGTTTGGGAGAGACTTTGATTCTCTCCTCCACCTTTGACTTTTCACTTATTTATA
Organism: Peromyscus maniculatus bairdii; assembly: GCF_049852395.1. Lineage (NCBI taxonomy): Eukaryota > Metazoa > Chordata > Mammalia > Rodentia > Cricetidae > Peromyscus > Peromyscus maniculatus. Next base: position 14,422,590 of record NC_134865.1, on the reverse strand, counting down.
ACTGCCCTCCAACCCCCTTTCTGGGCCCCAAAATCTCTGGTTCTCTAGAATGTCAATAAAGTGGACAGGAATTGACATTAGCTGCTGACCCATATCTACACCACTAAGTTAAGCCCTCATCTGGCTCGTGGCTCTACTTCCATAGGCTCCACTGTGGTAAGAGAGGGAGTTACTCAGCAAGCTTTAGCAACCTAAGAATCCTAAGGGCTTTTATACCAGCCATAGTGTAGGCTGTAGATGGCATGACCCTCCGTGATCATAATTTTCTGTGTGTTCTTCTCTGTGACTAGATTTCGAATTCATAGAAAATGTGAAAGAACAAATGTTATCTGTTATGTAAAGAATTTAAAAAGTAAATCATCTTATTCAGAATATAAAAACAAAATTTCCATTATGATGATAACAGATTGCTAAAGTGAACTCAGATTGGTGAACCCTGATAGTTGATACACATAGCTAAGATACTTTTTTACTCACTCATGAATCCAGGTAGCACTTTAGCCTTGATCACAGATGCTAACCTGTTTTACACATTTTGCCTCTATACCATGGGCCTTTCCACATTTAGTTGACCACAGAATCCCTTTCCAAGCAGAATCTCATTGGACCCTTGCTCCAACAATCAGAGACATCGGGGAAATGTTGATAAGCTATTTCCTGTTATTGGACATTTAGATTCAGTGGCTATCAATTATGAATACCTTTTAGCTAAGAACCTCTCAACTCATTTCCTAAAATACAGTCCTAAAAGTGAAATGGCTGGGTAAAACAACTTTAGATGATTTTTTATGTAAAATCTCAAATTGTTCTCCAGAAATATTATACAACTTTTATGTTCCAGCTTTATTGCTTTCTTCCATCCTGAACACTAGATATTATCATTTAAAATATTTGTAAATATGGCAGGTGCGAAATGTTGTATTTCATAATACATTTCATCTTTGATGTAAGTAGCATTCACACTTTTCTTTGGTGAATTGGTTGTTTAATTTGTCTATCATTATATTTGCATAACGGATATATATTGCAAAGCTTTAGGGATGATTTTCTTCAAGTTTTTGTACAATTTCATGTGAAATCCTCTACAATAGAGCCTCACCATTTAGTTCTGAGGAGCCAGCAGCAGCAGCAGCAGCGACAACAGCTGTATTGTTTTGGGGGACCTCTGGGGTCTCCATGGCCAATAACTCACAGGAAGTTAGCCCACCCCTGAAACTATGGTTCTTAACAACCTTATGGCCACTAGGGAGGGCTTTAGCCTTCCACTCATAGTACCTCCATTAGAACATGTTTTTTAATTAAAAAATATAAACTTTCATACATGTAAAATATTGTATATTAAGCATATTCTCCTGCATGTCTTCTCGCTACCCATTTTCTTGCCCCTTTGCCCCTTTAGACAGCTTTTATTTTCACTTAAGTAAAGTGTAATAAAACACACTTTCATATTACTATTTGTATTTCCTCTTTTGAGAGTGCTCTCCATTTCATTAGCCCTTGCATTAAGTTGTTTGATATTTTTTTTCTTTTACTGAAAATAGATTCTTTTCTCATATAATATATCTTGATTATAGTTCCCCCCCCACTCCACTCCTCCAGGTCTCCCCCACCTGTCCTCGCCTCCAGATCCACTCCCTTTTTGTCTTCCATTAGAAAAAGGACAGACTTCTAAGAGATAACAACCAAACATGACAAAACAAAACATAGTAAGATGAGGCAAAAACCATCACATCGAGGCTAGATCAGGCAACCTGACAGAGGGAAAAGAGCCCCAAGAGCAGGCACAAGAGTCAGAGACCCACTTCTTCACATGCTTAGGAGTCCCATAAATACTAAGCTAAAAACTGTAATATATGTGCAGAGGACCTGGTGCACACTGTGTAGGCCCTGTGCTTGCTGCTTTAATCTCTGTGAACTCATATGTGCCTTGCTTAACTGATTCAAAGGGCCTGTTCTTCTGGTGTCCTCCATCACCTCTGGCTTTTACACTCTTTCTGCCTCCATTTTCACAGGGTTCCCTGAGCTCTGAGAGGAGGGATTTGATGGAGGCATTCCATTTAGAGCTATATGAGTGTAGCAGAATATCATTAGGAGACATTTTATTGGTATGTTTTTAGACCAAGTAGTGTTTAATTTTACTCTAGGTCTCTGGTTCTTGGTTGTCCATAAAGTGTTGGGTTTGGGTTACATCTCATGGAGCGGGTCTTAAGTCAAACCAGACATTGACTGCTCCCACAAGTTATGTGCCACTGTTACTCTAGTATATCTTGCCGGGAGGATAGACTGGGGTGTTTATGTTTCTCCTTTGGTGGCCTGCAGAGTATCTTCCCATACCAAGGACACTAGAACATAGGGGTGAAGGCTCCATGTAGGCATCAGCTCAATTTCTCCATGTCCGGTGAGTTGTGTGGGTGTTGTCTAAGGCAATGGGGCCTCACTGTCAGTTTGTGGAAAGCAATCAGCAAGAGCCTGGGTTATTGGGGGCCAGATGTGTTACAGACTGTGAGACCACAGATGCCAGCCAGCTCAGACTACTATACCCAGTGTCTTGGTTAGGGTTTCTATGGCTGCAATGAAACACTATGACCAAAACTAAGCTGGAAAGGGCTTATTTGGCTTACACTTCCACATCATAGTCCCTTATTGAAGGAAGCCAGGACAGGAATCCAAACAGGGCTGGAACCTGGAGGCAGAAGCTGATGCAGATACCATGGAGGGGTGTTGTTTACTGGCTTGCTCCCAATGGCTTGGTTTTGTTTCTTATAGAACCCAGGACCACCATCCCAGGGTTGGAACTACCCACAATGGGCTGGGCCTTCCTCCATAATTAAGAAAATGTTTTACAGCTGCACCTTATGGAGGTATTTTCTCCATTAAGGTCCCTCCTTTCAGATATTTTTAATTTGTGTGTCAAGTTGACATAAGATTAGCCAGCACTCTGTCAGATGTGGGGTCGGTGAAGGTCTTTTCCCATTCTGTTGGCTGTCTTTTTGTCTTATTGACTGTGTCTTTTGCCCTACAAAAGCTTCTCAGTTTCAAGAGGTCCCATTTATTAATTGTTGTGCTCAGTGTCTGTGTTGCTGGTGTTATATTTAGGAAGTGAAACAACCTAGATGCCTGTCAACTGAAGAATGGATTAAGAAAATGTGGTACACATACACAATGGAGTACTATGCAGTAGAGAAAAACAATGACAGCATGAAATTTGCAGGCAAATGGATGGAACTAAAAAATATCATCCTGAGTGAGGTATCATAAGTGGATACTAGATATAAAGCAAAGAACAATCAGACTGCAACCCACAGAACCAGGGAGGCTATATAGCAGGGGGGACCCTAGGATGACTGTGGCTTATAATAAGTTTTGGTTTTACTCAATTACTGGGCAAGCCTCAATGAAACATTTCACTATTAGGATAAGAATTTATACTGTATCAAGCTGATAATAGAAAAATAAATTAAAAAAAAAAGATTAGCCAGCACATCCAGCAAAACTTTCAATCACCATAGATGGAGAAAATAAGATATTCTATGATACAGCTAAATTTAAATAATATCTATCTACAAATCCATCTACAAATGCTAGAAGGAAAACTCTAACCTAAGGAGGTTAATAACACCCATGAAAACACAGGGAATAAATAATCTCAGACCAGAAAATTCTAAAGAAGGGAAACACACACCACCACCACCACCACCACCACCACCACCTGTGGTGGTATTTTATTTGTGCTGAAATGTGGTGATATTGTATTTGTGCTTTAATAAATAAAGCTTACCTGGAGATCAGAGGAAATAGCAAGCCATTTTAAGTAAACAAAGAAGTCAGGCAGTGGTAGCACATGCCCTTAATCCTATCACTTAGCAGGCAAGATCTCTGTGTGTTCAAGACCAGGCTAGAAACAGAGCTAGGTGTGGTGGCACACACCTTAATTCAAACACTAGTTAACCATAGAGGTCTGGAGGTCTATGCAAATAGACAGAAAGTGACAGAGCTGTGTAGGAAGAGGAAGTGATGTTGCTTGGCTAAGAGAGCCAATGAAAGAACAGAACAGAAAAGGCATATAAACGTGAGTATACAGGAAGTGGGTCTCTTTGAAAGCTGCGGAGTTGGTGAGGTGAGGTAACTCATGGTTTGTCCTATTCCTCTGATCTTTCTCTAAGACTTTCATCCCTATATTTGGCTCCGTGTTGTTTTTTTTTTTAATTTATTAAGACTATTTAGAAATTTGTCTACAACCACCACCACCACCACCAACAACAACAACAATAACAACAAAATAACAGGAATCAACAATCATTGGTCTTTGATATCTCCCAATATCAATACCTTAATTCACCAATTTAAAAAAAACCAGACTAACAGAATGGGTGCAAAAAAAGGATCCATCCTTCTGTGGCGTACTAGAAACACACTTCAACATCAAGGATAGACATTGCATCAGAGTAAAGGGTTGGAAAAAGATATTCAAAACAAATGGACCTAAAAAGCAAGCTGGAATAGCCACTTTAATACCTAACAAAATAAACTTAAAACCAAAACTAAAAGAGACGGGGAAGGAGTTGTTTGACATATTTATATTGTTTAGTTTCTGTATTATTTGTATACTTCAGATATGAATCTCATTTTTGTCTAACTCTATTACATCATATACATCTAGAAATTCATTGATCTCACTAAATTGTGGAATATAAACTTTTAAGGTATGCCCTTATGATTTTCTGAATTTCATTAGAATTTATTGTTAATATCTCCCTTTTCATCTCTAGTTTGGTTGATTTGTGTCTTCTTTCTCTTAATATTGGTTAGCTTGATTAAGATTTTGTTGATCTTGTTTTTCTTTTCAAAGAACCAATTCTTTGTTTCATTAAGTCTTTGCATTTTGTTCATTTTAATTAATTTATGCCCTGATATCAATCATTATCTTCATATACTGCTTTTAGGTTCAGTTAGGTTTGGTTTTCCTTAGGTTCCAAGGTGCCATCATTTATTTGAGACTTCTCTGATTAAAAAAAAAAAATGAGTCAATTTAGCCGTGAACCTTCTTCTGGGGATGGCTTTCATTGTATATGGTAGTTTTGAGTATATTATATTTTCATTTTAATTCAATTCTAGGAACTTTTTGTTTTCTTTTTTTATTACTTCAGCAACCAATTCATTATTCATGTGTGTCTTTTAAATCCCCATGACTTTATGTATTTTATGGCCATTGTTATCTAGTTTTATTCTATTGCTATCATATGAAATAAAATAAATTATTTCAGTATGTCTATAGTTGTTGAGACATGCTTTGTGTACCAAGCTGTCTGTGGTCTATTTTAGAGAAACTTGCATGGGTAGCTGAGAAGTGTAGCAGGCTTTCTTTTGGGCCACCAACCAGCTCCCAAATCATGACACAGAGACATTGTTAATTATGAATGCTTGGCCTTTGTTTAGGCTTGTTTTGGGCTAGCTTTTTAAACTTAAATTAACCTGTTTCTCTTTATCTATGTTTTGCCTCAGGAATTTTTACTTTTCTTTCATTCTGTATGTTCTACTCTGTGTCTGTCTGGCTGGTGGCTGCCTGGCTGGCTGGCCCTGGGTGTCTCTCTCTCTTTCTCCCTCATTCTCTCTTCTCTTGATCTCATGAGCCTAGACTCCTACTACTACTACTTATTCTCTCTGCCTGCCAACTCTGCTTATCCCTCTACTGCCCAGTTTTTGGTTGTTCAGCTTTTTATTAGACCAAACAGATGCCTTAGGTAGGCAAAGCAGCACATCTTTACATAGTTAAACAAATGCAGCATAAATAATTGTAACATATCTTTAAATAGTTAAAGTAATATTCCACAACAGAGAGAAGTATTTGGGTGGAATGTTCTTTTATATGTTTTTTAGTTCCATTTACTCTGAAATATTATTTAATTCTGATGTTTCTCTGTTTAGCTTTTTTTTTTCTTCAGGATTATCTCTCTATTTGTTGAGGTGAGGTACTGAAGTCATCCTTTATTGTTGCCTTGGGGTTAATCTGTGATTTTGTAGTTAGTAGTATTTGTCTTGTGAAATTAGGTGCACCCATGTTTAGTGTGTCTATGTTAAGAATTGTAGTGTCCTCTTGATGGATTGTTCTTTTAATCAGTATGAAGTGACCTTCGTGAGCTCTTCTGTGTAATTGGTTTGAAATTTCTTTTGTTAGGTATTAGAATAGAGTTAAGAATGCCAATGCTTGGCATCCATTCTGTATCCTTAAGGTAGGTTCTATCTTTGATGATGAAGTGTGGGAATTTTTTGGGCAACAAATAGATGAAACTCATCTTTATATCCAATCTGTTAGTCTGTGTTTAATTGAGGATCTGAAACTATTAATATTCAGAGTGTTATTAAAAGTAATGTGTTAGTTATTGTCATTTTGTTTATTTTATTAGTATTTAGTGATTTCATAACCCTCACTTGTTTAACTATCGTTCTAGCAAGTTTATTCTTCCCTTTGGCTCTTTGGGTAACTTTCTCTTTCTCTTTTTTTTTTATAATTTAATTTAATTTTACATATCAGCCATGGATTCCCTTGTTCTCCCCCCTCCCACCCCACCCCCATCTTGCCCCCAAGCCTACCCCCCATTCCTATCTCCTCCAGGGCAAAGACTACCCTGAGGATTGAGTTCAACCTGGTAGATTCAGTCCAGGCAGGTCCAGTCCCATCCTCCCAGGCTGAGCCAAGTGTCCCTGCATTAGCCCCAGGTTTCAAACAGCCAACTCATGCACTGAGTACAGAACCCAGTACCACTGCCTGGATGCCTCCCAAACAGATCAAGCTAATCAATTTCTCCAAGTATTCTCTATAGGCCTAGCTTAGTGATCATAGATTCCTCTAACCTGCTTTTATCACAGGATATTTTTCTTTCTTCAAATATGACAGAGTTTTGCTTCATATGTTGCCTGCACTGGCAACTGTGCTCTTTCAAAATTCAGAGTGTAAGATCTTATGTTTTAAAATATTTTTAAAAATTATATTCTATGGAAGGTATGTGCTTGTGAGTATAGGTAGCTGTGGAGGCCAAAAGAAGGTGTCAGATCCCCTTGAACTGAAGTTACAAGTATTTGTAAGCTGTAAAGCTGTGTACAAAAAAAGAACAAGCTCTTAACCTCTGAGCCATCTCTCCAGCCCCACTGCTACGGTTTTTAAAGTTTCCATTGAGAAATATGCTGTCACTTCTGTTGGGTTTGCCTTTATATGTGACTTGATGTTTTTCTATTGTAGCTTTCAATAGACTGTCTTTGTTCTGTATACTTAGTGCTTCAACTGTAATATGACATGGAATTTTTGTCCCATCTATTTAGTCTTCTATGAGCCTTTTGTACATAGACAAGGAACTCTTTTGCCAGATTTGGGAAATTTTCTGCTTGGATTGTATTGCAAATGTCAGCATGGAGTTTTTGTCCTTTTTTCTGCTCATGATTTATAGATTTGCTCTTTTCATAGTTTCCTACAGATTGCACACATTCCATTTAGATGTCATTATCTTTGTCATTGACTGAATACTCCAACCCCTCCACCTTGTCTCTACTGAGCTCTTTATTTGACTTACTGAATATTTTACTTATAGCATTTTAGATTTTTTTCTCCCATATTTTTATCTCTTTGTTGAATTCCATTTTTATATCTTCTATTGACTTTCTCATTTTGTTCATTTATTAGTTTGTTTAAGTGTTCAGGGATTTGTATCCTCTTGATTTCTTTAAACCTATGTACAGACACATCTTTTAATGCTTTGGAATTTCATCTAAGGCACTCTCAGTGGGAGTAATGACCATATGATTGGCATTATTTTTGAAGGAGACATGGGCTAGTGAGATGGGTCAGGGCACAAAGGCACTTGGCACCAAACCTGGTGACCTTGGTTCAGTCCCTGAACATACATGGTAGAAAGAAAGAACTGACTCCTAAACTTGTCCTCTGACATCTACACATCTGCCATCATGTGCCAACCCAAGCATCCATGCATATGTGCATGCATTCATAAAAAATAAAATGTAATAAGAAAGGTAGTTAGAGCCAGATAAGATGGTGTATAGCATTAATCCCAGCACTTTTCAGGCAGAGGCAGGTGGATTTCTGTGATTCCAAGGCCACCATGGTCTATATATAGCAAAACTCTGTCTCAAAATTAAAATTAATTAGGAGACACATGGTGTTGATATTCATGTTATTTTTTTTTACTTGGACTTGTTCTTATATTTGGATTTGCACATTTGGCATTAGGTAGTTGGTTGAGGTGGGCATTTTTTGGACACCTTTCCTCATTCCATGGAAGTCTGTACAATGTGAAGAGGGACTAGGTTGTAGTGGAGTTGAGATGTCATTTCCCTGTCATGCTGGTGTTCAGTATACCAGGCTGTATCTCTAATGCTCTGTTCAGAGTAGAATATAAGACAATATTCTTATAAAACTTCAAAACCAGTGGCTGTTTAGGGGTAGACCCACTGTGAAAAGAGAATAATAGTCGAATAAAAACATCATCCTTGAAGTAACAATCATTTCAGGGAGTAAACAGGCATTAATAGTGTACTGTCTGTGCTATTGTATTAGTTTCAATGGGAATAACTGAAAAGACTAGTGATTAATATTGGGCTGTGAAGGTAAAATTACAGGAGAAGAGTGTAAACAGAAGGGGAGCTACAGGGCCAAAGTGTCGGATGAGGAAGTTTTGGCTGAAAACCGATTGACAAGAGAGGTATAGAGATGTGCTGCTAGGTAATGGAGAACAGTCCCATCTCTCAGCAGTCTGATTCCCAGGGACTCTGCAAACCAGGCTGGTCTGTGTTCTCTGAGAGAGGAAAATAAAAATAAATTACAGAGGAGAAATGAAAAGAGGAGGGGCGAGAAGAAACAGAAGGCAAGAACAGAATAGGTCTGAGTTGGTCTCCTAAGTTGACACTGAGTATTAAATAAAGGAGAAATAGGTGGAGAGGGGGGGAAAGAGAGAGAGAGAGAGGGAGAGAGAGAGAGAGAGAGAGAGAGAGAGAGAGAGAGAGAGAGAGAGAGAGAGAGAGAGAGAGAGAGAGAGAGCCAGGTGATGATACAAGATACAAAAACTTCTTGGGCTCAATTGTTAGACTCTGTCTCAGCGTTCCCTCCACAGCTTCCAGAAGCTTATCCCTCCTGGGAATTCCTCTGCAATAGGCCTCCTGTTTTCCCTCAGGTCTTCCTCTGGATAATAAGGTTACAGATTCAGGTCCAGCATGCTTCACAGGTAGAGTGTCAGATGCCACTTCCATCACTGTGTGTTCCTTCAGGGCTCTGGCTGCTAATGCTGCTCTGAGCCTGGGCAGCAGCTTGCAATGGTCCCAGCACAGCGTGGAGTCTATGTGGAAGTTCTCTTAGAGACTTTGGTTCCTATCATGTTTTTATCTTGCTGACTGTGCATGGAGCTGATTCAAAGTTTGCTTCCTACAGTCTAGCAGTACTTCGCTAGCAGGTGAGAGGGTGCAGTTCTATCGTGACGCTTGCTCTGAGTTTCCTGGGAATGTGGTTCATGGAGGATCTTATATGGTTGAGCCACCAACAAAGCAGGGTCCCTTTTCTTAACTTTAAAATGGTATCTCACTTCAAGTTTAAATTCAAGTGTCTGCATGTGGCAGAGGGATGTATTGGGCAGCCTAGATGTAGACAATCAGGGATACATCATTTCCCTTAAGGTAGGCGGTATTCCAGTATTCTTTTTACTTTTGAGAGTAATTTTTGTTTCTAGGACTTAAAAATATTCTCTGTGAACATATGTTTCTCTTGGGATGGTTTCATTCAGGTCGGCCATTTGTTACTTGCAGGAAATGGAAGTTGAACTAAAAGGAAGTAGGGCACAAGGGGAGCACTCAAGACTTGAGTGTTGTGAGGAAGCAGTCTATGCAAAACGTGCTTCTGGTGAAGAACAGGTGCACAGGGTCTGGATGGTCTAGAATATTCAAGGGCCGGCTATGTAGCAAGGGCAACGGCTATAAAACGGTAAAGGTGGAGACAATAAAACACATTGGCTGAGAGGCAGGCTAGAAATAGAACCTGTCAGAGTTTATATATAGATCATAATGAGCATTCTGGGTTGGCTATAATTTTGTTCAAAAACCCCTAGGAGCACTTTGAACGAAAGAGGAATGTGATGTGATTTATGTATTTTGAAGTTCACTATGATTGTTCTATGGAATATTGCTTAGTAAGGAGGAGATCACATGGGTTTGAGAGTGGTCTAGGTAGAAGATGAAGGCTGCCGGGTATTTTATTTGCTAACCCAAGCAAACAAGAAACGCCGACTCTCAAAGCACATTGTTGTTTTAATAAGCCTTTTATTGTCAACATTGTCCATACCATCAAATCCTCCTCTCTACACCTGCTGGAAGGCAAGGCACTTGGAAGATACATTCCTGTAATGGTGCCTTTTAATGCTGTAATTTCACTTCGGCAAACTCTGCTTCCATTAATTATTTTCAACAGTATATTTTAGTAAGTTCTACAGTCTTTCTGTTTAAGGTAATTTCTCATCTAGCTCCACAAATTACTTGGAATATATTATTGAATTAAATAGAGTATCTAGGTAGAAAGGCTGTTTATGGGCAGGGCATCGTTTATTGCACATAAGTGCCATTATTCATCATTATGCTTATTATAGTACAAAGGATTTATCTGCTTTTGACATCTTGCCCTTTAAAGTGACCCAATTTGTCTGCATGTGGAGGGTTAAGAGGAAGTACTGCCCATTTCTCTAATGATAGCACTATAGACAGACGCTAATGCACCAGAAGCCATTCTAGACAACTGAGCAGTACTTTTAAAGACTTTTAGAGGGAAATCTGAAAACCTATCAAGAAGGAAAAGACAGAAGTTTACTTTATAATGAAAGACCTCTTACTTCCTATTATTACCAGCATGGATGGGCAAAAAGGGAAGCATATTTTAATATGAATAGAATTTACAGTTGTGCATGTGTTCATGGTTAAGTTCTCCAAGAATCCCTGAGCAATGGAAGGCACATACTATGAGAGATCAGAAGTTGATTCGAATCATGAGTTCAAGTTCTGATTTAGTAATTTCTTTAGTCACCTCTTCTTAAAATTGTAATTGCTAATACATTTAATTGTACAAATCAATGCATTTATTATAATATACTATTTCCATAAATGCACTCATCATGATTATCATGTACATCTGACATAAATATTAAACAGTTCTATAGTTTCTCTTCCCTTAAAAAGGAAGGTCAATTCCTAGTGGAGGAGTGTCATATTCATAGATGTGACAGTATTTGACAGCTGTGGCAGCTCAGTGTACAACTTGGTCTCTGAAAACATCATTATCAACATTTCTGTCTGCTGCTTATGATGTTCCATAAACTTATCTGATTCAGTTCTGGGGACCAAACTCAAGGCTTTGTACATGTCAGGTGCATACCCTACCACTGAGCCCTACACCTGTTGTTTAAAGGCTTTGGGATTGTGTTGGTTTGAAGGAGAATGACCCCCATGGGGCTCATATGTTTGAGTACTTGGCCCCCAGTTGGTGGAACTATTTGGGAAGGATTAGGAGGTGTCGCCTTGTTGGAAGAGTGTCTCACTAGGGGTTTCAGAAAACACTTGTGATTCCCAGTCCTTTCCTATGCCTCGTGGTTGTAGAACAAGATATGAATTCTCACCTGTCACTTTGCTCGGCCCTCATGGATTCTAACCCTCTGAAATGATAAGCCAACTTAAACCTTTTCTTTTATAAGTTTTCTCAGTTATGGTGTTTTATAAAAGGAATAGAAAAGTAACTAATATGGTGAGGAAGATAGTGTTGATAATAAAATTGAGATTCATGACCTTGATATTTGTTGCATTTAAAAACAATTTGCCAATTACTATGTATCTTTGTGTGTATGGTGTGGGGGGCACGCATGTGTCACAGGATCTGTGTAGAAGTCAGAGGGCACCTTTATGGAGTTGGTCCTCGAGTAACTTTTGTGTGGATTCTGGTGATTGAACTCATTGTCAGGTTTAAGTAGCAAGTGCTTTATCCTCTGAGCTAATCTTGCTGGTGCACTGTGTAATCCAGGCTGGCTTCAAACTTGTGTGATCCTCCTGCCTCCACCTCTTCAGCATATCCTATTGGACAGCCATCCAAATCTAATTTAATAAAAAGCCTACTAAGAATGTCTTAAGAAATATTGGCACTGTGGGTTGGCGAGGTGACTCAGTGGGTAAAGGCATTTGTTGCCATGTCTGACAACCTGAGTCTGGTCCCCAGAACCACATGTTGGAAGGAGAGAATCAACTGTGAAGGATCATTTTACTGGGTATAAAAATATAAACTGGTCGTCTTTGCTTTTGATACTTTCAGTATTTCATGCCACCTTTCTTGTTTATGTGGTACTTGTGGAGAGCTTCAATACATCTATCATCTTTATTTTTGTATAGCTCTTGTTTTTCTGTAGATGATGATGATGGTGGTGATAATGATGATCTACAGTGTCAGAGATTGCACATGCTAGGCTAGCCCTGTGTCACTGAGCTACATACCAAGCCTCCTTTTTCTTTGTTTCTCATTTTTTGAAGTTCAGATGTCATGTGTCTATGAATAAATTTTTGGGTATTAATGTGACTTAGTACTCTCTGTGGTTCTAGAACTTTGATTTGGCATTTCTCACTGTGGGAAATTCTGAGCTCTTTATTTTGTCCATTTTGTTTCATCTTTTTTCTGATATTCACATGTAATGCCCCTTAGTTCTGGGACATTCTGTTCTATTTTGCCAAAGTTCTTCCCTTCTTATGTGAGACGGAGATGCTAAAGAAGGCTGGGATTAGCTGCTTGTCCTTCCTCAGGTCATATAAAGCTGTAGAAAGGAAGTTTCTTCTGAGAGCTGGCCTTTATTATGAAGAACAGATGGGAGAACAAAACACTGTCTTCATAATTTCAAATTTCCCAAGACCTCACTGTGACAGCCCAGTGGGTCTTATGAAGAGGAAACTCATGAAGAGAAATAGGGGACCTCTCTCAGTGGGGCCTAGTGAAGTTTTAAATTTCAAACTAATCCATGCGGAGAGTCCAGAAATGAATGGATCATAGTTTGAGTGTTGCTATAGCACTATTCATCACAAGCAGGGGTTCTCCATAGGAACTATTCTCTGTAGTTTCTGAAACAATGGCTTGCCAAAGTTCTCAGCTCTGTAGTGAAGTTGCTGGTTTTCAGTGGACTCACAGTGTTCTTGTGAGGGCAAAAGTAATCACTTGTACTCTTTCTGTATGTAAGAGTGGAAAATGTAAGTTTTCTGTGTGGATTTTACATCTAAATACAAATCAAAACATACAACAGTGATAATTAAACACAATTCTATATTCACAACTTGAACTACAAACACATTTTAAACAAGCCAGCAAAGCCTTTTATCAGTAAAGGGAAAGATAAAGTTAAAAACATCTAAAAACATTTGAATAGAAAACCAAGTGTATTAGCCACTGCTCTGTTGCTATGAGAAAATGCATGACCACGGAAACCTATGAAGAATCTGTTTGGGATTCCAATTCCAGAGGGTCAGAGTCCATAATGGTAGGGAAGCACGGTGGTAGGACTCAGTCATGGGGACCAGAGCAGGAAGCTGACAGCTCACATCTTGAACCAGGTGCATGAAACAGAACAAGCTTGAACTGGAGATAGCACCAGGCTTTTAATCTCAAAGCCCACCTCCAGTGACATACTTCCTGCAGCAAGGCTGCACTTCCGAATTACCCCCAAACAGTGCCACCAACTGGGGACCAACCGCTCAAATAGCAAAGTCTATGGGGGACATTCTCTCTCAAGCTGTTATAGCAAGTAATATTTATTTATTTATTTTGTTTAGCATAAAAAATAATGGCTATCATATCTTCTTACCATTTTTTCATTGTACTTTGCTTAAAATCCCCCTTTCCCTCCACTGGCTTCTTCCTCCAAAGCATCCTTCTAAGCTTCCATGTATGACATGATAGAAACTCACATATGAGAGGAGACGTGTGGTAGCAATCTTTTTCCTCAACTCCCTCTCGTCTTCTCTTGTTCTCCCTTCCTCACATAATCCTTCTACTTTGATTGTGTGTGTGTTCTGTGTGTTTGGGGGCTGGGTGTGTATTTTGATCCTCCATATGAGAGAAAACATAAATCATTTCATTGTTTATCATTCTGAGTTTGGTTTATTTTGCTTAAACATGACAATTTCTAGTTTCATCCATTTTCCTGCCGATGACATAACTTCACTCTTCTTCATGGTTGAATGGACCTACATTGTGCATATCTATATCTATATCTATATCTATATCTATATCTATATCTATATCTATATCTATATCTATATCTATATCTATATCTATATATCCCATTAACTTTATCCATACTTCTGTCAACGGGCATCTAGGCTGGTTCAATATCTTGGCTGTGAATTCTGCTGGCTGCCATGAACACATGGTATGTTGACTTAGATTCTTACAGGCATATACCAGGGAGTGGTATGTCTGGATTGTGTGGTAGTTGTGTTTGATAAGAGTGGCCTTATTTCCACAGTGGCTGAACCAGTTTACATTCCTACTGTCAGTGTATGAATGACCCTCCTCCTGCCCATCTTTGCAGCATTTGTTCCACTTGCTTTCTTGATCGTAGACATCCTCACTGAGGGGAATGAAAAATTCCATGAATTTTTTTTAATTTGAATTTTCTTAATAGTAAGGATGTGAAATATTTTATCATACATTTATAGGCTATTTGTGTTTCTCTGTTGGGAGCTGTCTGTTTGTTTATTTACCCATTTGTTGACTGCATTTTTCAATGTTTGTTTTTTCAGTTCTCTATTAATTGTAGATGTTAATCCCTTATCAGATGTACAGTGGGCTGCACCAGTACTTTTAGCTCTATTTATGGTTTCCTTTGCTATGCAGAATCTTTTGAATTTCATGCCATTCCACTTGCTATTTTGTCTTAGCTATTGTCATTTAAGGTCTTTGCCTATACCTATATTTTGAACCTTTCTACCTATATTTTCCTAGAATTTTCAAAGTTTTTGGTCTTACATTAAGGTCTTTGAATAGATTCTAATATAGGGTGAGATATAAGGGTCAATTTCATTCTCCTATGTTTGGATCTCTAGTCTTCTTTTCTCACATTGTTAAAGAGGCCATCTTTTCTGCACTGTTTGCTTTTGGCACCATGGCTGCATAGGTTTCCTTCTGGGCTCTCTATTTTATCCCATTGATCTATGTGTCTATTTTCGTGTGGGTGTCATGAAGTTCTTGTTACTATGGTTCTTGCATTGTTCTGTCTTGTTAGGACTGCTCTGGCTATCGGGGGCATTTTGTGTTCCGGTATAAATTTTAGAATTATTCGTTCTAGTTGAAGACTGTCTTTGGGTCATCTGGCTGACTCTTTACATGATGTTTCCAGTTCCCCTCCCCAGCTGGGGCTGATCATCTGATGCTTGCTCTTCTTGTGTCACTGTTCTGCTTCTCTATATTCCTAGTTTCCCTCTCACCCTCTTTATGATCTCCGGTTCCTGTCAAGTCTTTCTGATTTTGGAGTAGTCTTTTATTTGCTGTCTTGACTTTTCTCATTCACTGTCACATTTTTAATGTGCCTACTCTGCCAGATTACCCAGGATGCCAGTACATGTCCAATGAGCTGGTCTGGGCCTTGTAGCACATGCTTGTAATCCCAGTACTAGGAAGCTGTGATGGCCATTCTTGGATGTCAGCTTAACTACATCTGGAGTTAACTAAAACCCAATTGGCTGGGTACACCTGGGTCGGGTATTTTTTTCTCAATTAAATTACTTGAAGTGGAAAGCCTACTTCTAATTCAGATCTTTTAGGTGGGAAGACACACCTTTACTTCAGTTCTTTTCGGGTGGGAAGATCCATCTTTAATCTGGGCCACACCTTCTATGGCAGTCTATATAAAGGACATGGGAGAAGGAAGCTTTTGTAGTCTGCCTGCTTGCTCTTACTAGTAATCTCATTCCTTCACTGGCATTAGACCATACTTCTTTGGGATTCTGGTATATACTGAAGACCAGCTGAGATATCCAGCCTTGTGAACTGAACAGCTACTGGGTTCTTGGACTTTCTGTTGATAGATGGCCATTGTTGGACTAGCTGGACCACAACCTGTAAGCCAGTCTAAATAAATCCCTTTCTCTGTCTCTCTCTTTTCATTCTTCATTCATTCATTCATTCATTCATTCATTCATTCATTCTGTGAGATCTGTTCCCTAGAAATCCCTAACTAATACAGAGGCTGAGAAAAGAGGGTTAATTTTCAAGGTAAGCATGGACTTTTATCATGAGCTCAAGGACAGTCTAGGCTATTAAAGGACAAGGAGAAGGAAGGAGACAGCCAATGACTATATAGAAATGTTTTAAAAGACATGTAAGTGTCCAACAGATAAGTGAAAAATGCTCAGTATCACTAATTATTAAGGGAAAAACAAATCAGAGTCAGTATCAGTTAAACTGGCAGAAAGACTATCATTTTTAAAATGAGATAACAAATACTGGTGAGGATGTGGATAAAAAAAGAATCTCTGTACATGTGGAGTGGAAGTGGAAATTAATACAGCCATTATGTCCTGAAAACAGGTCAATTTGTTACAATGTGTAATTTTAACATTTCCATCATTATGATTTGATAGGTTACCAATCTAAATTCATGAAGTGGGCCCATGGATTTTGGTCTGCACATCCAAAGGGGAAAAAAGGAAAAATACAACTATGTTGGCTAGTTTTTTTTTTTTTGTCAACTTTACTCAAGTTATAATCTTCTGATTGGGAGGTGGTAAGTTCAACCGAGAAAATGCTTCCATAAGATCAGGCTGTAGGCAAGTCTGTAGGGCATTTTCTTTATTAGAGATGGGGGAGGGCCAGCCTATTTTGAGTGGCAGCACTTCCTGGGTTGATGGTCCTGAATGATATAAGAAAGCAGGCTTAGGAAGCCATAAGGAGCAAGGCAGTCAGCATCACTCCTTCACGGGCTCTGCAGCAGCAGCCACCTCCGGGTCTCTGACTGTTTTAGTTCTCTCCATAGCTGTTTATTATGAGAGTGTGAGTGAAACAAATGCTTTCCTTCCCAGCTTACTTTTGTCATGGTGTTTCATCACAGCAATAGAAACTAACCAAGACTGTAACAGGGCTCCAGACCTTAGTAGGTCCCTGACCTTAACACAAATGACCCCATGATGGAAGGGCCATTTAGGTTATAAAACTCAGCACATAGACAGCACCACCTGCCACAACTAAAACAAAGACCTAATCCATCGAAGTCCATAGTTCTGGGAAAGTCTCTAAATGTATTAACCTTGTTTATTCTGGCTTCTGTATTTCTGCTTCTGACTGTTCTCATTAACTGAAGTATGTCAACCAAGAACATGGTTTTTGTGGTTAAAAGCTCACCCTGAGAAAGGTCTGATGCTACAATGGGATTCTGAATACCTAGTGTCGTCGTTGGCCAGCTTATAAAAACTTTGTATTGGCTTAAATCCACATCCAAGCAGTCTTCTCTGGTGACTGCCCACAAAAAGAAAACAACTCTCTTATGATTGAGCAACCCTACCTCTGGGTATACAGTCAACAGAAAAGAGGTCTGTATGTCAAGAAACATCTACACTCCTATGTTCAGCACAGTGCTATTCGAGTGTATGAAGTGTGGAATTAGGTTACTGTCTATCGATGTGTGGGTGGATAAAGAAAATGTAGCAGATACACACAATGGAACATGATGCAGCTCCTTATTCCCATCCCCAATATGTAGCTCTTAACAAGAATATTTTTTGTGTGTAATATATCTAATCTCAACATTTTTCATTGTTATCATTTGATAGTGTACCTAACTCAAACGGTAAGAAGTGGGCCAGCAAATGAAATAGCTGTGACTTCTGGTTTGATCCTCTGGTCCATGAATTCATGTGATAATGCATACTTACCAATGAGAAGTAAGATCTCTGAGTGTCATGCTGTCTGTTGGTACTTTTTCATCATTAATCTAAAATTTTTATGGCATAAATTACCCCTCAGAGGAAAAATAAAGCACAACTTCTTTTTGTAAGATTTATTTCATTTTTATTTTATGACTGTTTTGCTTACATGTATGTCTACATCACATGCATGCCTGGTACCCATGGAGGCCAAAAGAGGACATTGATCACCTGGAACTGGAGTTATGGGTGGTCACAAGCCACCATGTGGGTCCTAGGAATGGAACCCAGATCCTCTGCAAGAGCAACAAGTGTTCTTAGCCTCTGAGTCATCTCTCCAGCTCCAAGGCACAACTTCTTGCAAGACAATGTCTGAGTTATAGAAAGTGACAAGTAAGGGGATAAGAGTCGGACTTATATTATCATTAAAGTTTCTAAGGCAGACATGATGGTGCACAGTTATAATTCTAGCTCTTGGGGCAGAGACTGATGTAGTGTTGTAGGATATTATTTTAAGATGTGTTACATTTGTTTGTGCTGTGGAACCTTTGTTTGATGATGCAAAGATGTGTTGCATTCTTTTATGTTGCATTTGTTTAACTCTGTGAAGCTGTGTTACTGTGCCTGTGTAAAACACCTGGTTGTCTAATAAAGAGTTGAATGGCCAAGATCAGGGCAGGAGAAAGGATAAGTAGAGTTGGCAGGTGGAGGGAATAAATAAGGAATATGGGAAGAAAAGGCAAAAGAGCAGAAGAAGAAAGAGCAAGGGTACAAGGAGAGGAGGATTTCAGGGACCAGCCACCTAGCTATACAGCCAACCACCATGAAGTAAGACTGGAAGTAAGATATACAGAAGTAAGGAAAGGAAAAATCCCAGAGGCAAAAGATAAATGGGATAATTTAAGAAAGAAACAAGCCAAGCTAAGGCTGGGCATTTATAATTAAAAATAAGCCTCCATGTGTGATTTTTTTTTGGGGGAGCTCGGTGACAGGTCCTCCAAAAGAGTCAGAGAGTAGAAAACAATAAACAACAACAATGTAGGTATAAATTCTAGTTCTGCCTGGATTCTATAGTGAGTTCTAGGCCACCATGGCTACAGAATAAGATCCTGTTCCCACCCCTAATTAGAAAAGATTCTAGAGTGCAAATGAAAAAATTATGTTGTTAAAATTCCAAGGCAAGTAGACAACTTATCAACATTTTTCTTCCTTATCTGTACATACAACACAAATCAAGGGAAAATAAACAAAAACAGAAGAAATAAGTCTGAATATAATGATAATTTAGGGATTGCATAGTGAGAACTTTCTTTATTAAGAAAACCCAGCCGGGCGTTGGTGGCGCACGCCTTTAATCCCAGCACTCGGGAGGCAGAGCCAGGGGGATCTCTGTGAGTTCGAGGCCAGCCTGGGCTACCAAGTGAGCTCCAGGAAAGGCGCAAAGCTACACAGAGAAACCCTGTCTCAAAAAACCAAAAAAAAAAAAAAAAAGAAAAAAAAGAAAACCCAATTTTGTAGCAATCCACCGGTGTAAACACAAAAGTAGCTAGTTTCTAGCCTAATTAACCAAGAATGCACAAGTGGCTCTTGAATGCAGATAGCAATTGTTTGGGAAGACTAGTCTATAGTAATCTGCAGACTGAAATAGGTTGAATAGATTTTCATCTATCCATAATACAGGAATTGATAGAGAAAAGGTCCAAAATTCAACCTATGGGACCAGTTGAGTTGGTAAAATCTTCTTGCTAGATTTGCTTGATCAAAAAAATTACTATAATGAAAAGACAAGAAACCAAATCTAAACTCAGTCAATGGAAAGAAATAATAGAAATCAGAACAGAAATCAATGAAATAGAACTAAAGAAAATAATAATAAAAAAGAATCAACCTGTCTAAGAATTGGTTCATTGACTTTTAAAGAATATCTACAGCCAGTTCTCCTTAAACTATTCAAAAGAAAGAAACAGAAGGAGTGCTCCCACACTCCTATAATTATAGTATTATCACTCCAATACCCAAACTAGGTAAGGACACAACAGCATCAAAGAGAAACTACAGGCCAATATCCCTGATGAACATAAGCTCAAAAATATTCAATAAAATACATGTAAACAGCATACAGATATATATCAAAAAGATTATATGCCATGACCAAGTTGGCTTTATCCTTGAATGCAGGGGTGGTTCAACATAAGCAAGTCAATACATAATAATAAACCATATCAATAGATATGAAGACAAAAATTGCATTATCTCCTCAATAGATGAAGAAAAAGCCTTTGACAAAATCTAACATGCCTTCATGATAAATGATATAGGGTATGTAGGGATAGAGAGAAAATTCCTCATCACAATAATAACTATGTATGAGAAACCCACAGCCAACATCATCCTGAATGGAGAGATGCTTGAAGCAATCCCACTGAAGTCAGAAAAAAGACAGGGATATCCACTATCCTCGTTTCTTCCAACACTGTTCTTGAAGTACCAACTGGAGCAATAAGGAAAGAGAAGAAAATTAAAGGAATATAAATAGGGATAGAAAAAGTCAAATTACACCTATTTGCCAATGATATGATATTATATATAAAAGAACCCAAAATTCTACTAGGAAACTTCTAGAAATGATAAAAATTCAGCAATGTGGCATGAAACAGACTCAACTTACACAAATCAATAACTTTTCTATGCACAAATAGTAAACAGAGAAAGAGATTATGGACCTACCCTTATTCACAATAGCCACAAAGAAAACAAAATATCCAGGAATAAACCAAACCAAAGAAGTGAAGGTCCTCTATAATGAAAAACTTTAAACCTCTGAAGAATGAGATACAAATAAAATCACATGTCAGCACAAATAAAATATCACCATACACAGATACTCAGCTGTGTTCACTGCTGCTCTATTCACAATAGCTAGAAAACGAAAACAACCTAAAAGTCCTTCAGCTGAAAAATGGATAGTGAAAATGTGGTCCATATACACTGTGGGATATAACTCAGCTGTTAAAAAAAAGAAAGAAAGAAATCATAAACTTTGAGGGTAAATAGATGGAAGTAGAAAAGATCATGTTGAGTGAGGTAATCCAGACCCCAAAAGACAAGCATCATGTCTTCTCTCTCATTGGAGGCTCCTAGCCTCTAATCTTCAGATGTGAGGACATATCCTGGAGTAATTGCAGAAACCAGGGAAGTAAAATGGGGCCCAGGGTAGAGATGTGGGGAGGCGATGGAAAGAGGAATTGCAGGGTACAAGTGGTCTGAACAGGAAATGGGGAAAAAAGGAGGGGCCTCTAATGTGTGTGTGTGTGTGTGTGTGTGTGTGTGTGTAAAATAGTAAGGATGTCTGAAAAAGTCATAAGTAATCACAATTAATAATCTACCTAAAAAACCCTATAATACATGTAAGTTTGTTTATAAATATACATATACAGTTTAAATGAAATTTCTCATCTGGACTGACAATGTTCCCTCCATAAGCCAAATGCCATCTAACAAAACCCCAGCACTAGGCATGAGAAGCCCTCTTTTGAGTTGTTGATCTGAGTTTTCCAAGAGACTACCAAAACATTATGGGCTATTGCTATGTCCCTTGGCTGGCCCTCAGAGGTGGAAGGTAATTATTGCTGAAGACACTATGCACTTGAAATGCAGAGGTTCTGAGCTCGAACTGACCTGAAAGCCTCCTCCCTAAGGACTACCTTTCATGGTACCAGAAGGCACCATGTAAGCTTCCAAAGAAGGAAGGCAACCAACAGTCCTACTCAGCTCTGATACCCATGAGCCACAACAATGACCAGGATGGCCCAGTAACCCTAAGGGTACAGTAGTGGCATGCCTACCTCGTGATAACTAACAGCTCTCTAATTGGACATAAGACTTGCTCAACAAGAGAGAAACCATGTCTGGTACTGGAAACCTATAGCTAACTACTCAGGGTTGGTGAAGTCATGATCTTTGAGAAGAACCGCCTCTACGATTTTATTAAACAAGCCGATTCCATAACCACATTATAAACATCTGTCCTCATACCCATAGGTAAGTGTAGTCCTTACTTCTCATCAAGGAAACTTCTCTTTTCAACAGACAGAGACCATTACAGAAAATCACAACCAACCAAAATGTAGAGCTGTGGAGCCCAGTCCCAGTGGGTACATCTACAAAACAACCCCTGCACCTAAGGTTCATGGAACATTGTAGAAGAGGGGATAGAAAGATTGCAAAAGTCATCATTGTAAAAAGGATCAGGAAGTTTGCTGTGATCTTGTGTCTCCTAGTAACATCAGAAGCTACACCCATAAAGTCTCCCTAAACACAAGCTTAACAAAGACAAGAACAATAGACGTTACTAAAGTGGATGGGAGAAATCCCACAAGGCCTCAGCAACACACAAAGAACTACAGGCAACTAAGGAATGCTGGGGGTGGGTGAAATAGTCTAAGCCAGACATGACCAATTGTTTGAAGAATATCAAGTGCTCAGCCCTGAAAATATACATACAAATAAAACATATGGACTGATCACGTTATATTTAGGTGTACATGAACATATACATATAGACATATGCATGTAACTAAAATTGATGAAAATGAAGCCATGGATATGAAAAAGCGCAAGGAAGAGTATACGGGAGAGTTTGGAGAGAGGAATGAGGAGGTGGAAAGATCCGGCACCTGGGCACCCACTGGCAGGGTTTCAATGCTTAGGCTGCACAACAAAGCTTGAAACCCTGAGGGCATTCCATGGTACTGGAAGCCGAGAGATTGGACAGGCCCAGCGCAGGACATCCAGCATGACTGGACGCTGAGACAGAAGTTGGATAGGCCTGGCCTAACTGAACTAGGCAAGACTTGGCACTCAGGAAGTCTCTGTTGGGTTCCTGGCACCCGAATTGTGCAATGGGGGAAGCTGAGAAAAGGTCTCCTATTTGTTGAAAAAAAAAAAAAAAAAAGACAAACTCTTTTGTCAAACTGGTGAATTTCTGAATGACCCCAGTTGCTGTTGTCATTGTCCCTGTTGTCATTTTTGCTCCAGTCTTGTGTTTTGCCTGTCTTTGTGTGTTCTGACTCAGGGTGACTGAAACACACAAAGGACGTGAGTAATAAGGCTGGTAAGCGGGACAGCTCTCCGGTCTATCTCCTGTGTTCATTGGTTTCGTTTTTTGCTCTCTCCATCCCTTGCATGTGTTTCTGTGCTCCTATTAATCTCTTCCAGTTGCAGGTGGACATGGGAGCCAGACCAAGCCCTGGCTGCCGCCACTTTCATGCTGCTGGCTGGGGCAGAGCGGCCCTCCCTGCCCGCAGCAGCCCCTCTGGGAGGTTTTGTGCATGCCCCTTTCCCAGGCCCAAATCCACTGCTGCCGGCTGCTGCGGCCACTTTTGATAGCCTGAGCTCAGAAGTTTTTAATCTCTGAGTTTTCTGGTCCCTCAATTCAGTTTAGCAGGGATTAAAATGTCTTTTGGGTATGGATAATGCTGAAATATTGTTTTATGCTGTTCTGGTATATTGAAAAGCTGGCCCTGGAGTTGAAAAGTTTCTGTCCTATGTTAGGTGAGTCATCTGACTTTATGGGAAAAGAAAAGGAAAATAAAAAAAGAAAAAGAAAAGAAAAAGAAAAAAAGCAGCTAAAAATTTAACTATTGGTTTTATTTAACTGCCTAAAACTTTTGCTAAGACATCAACCATATATCAAGATTTACATGACTCTTATATGAATTTTCTACACTCAGGATTTATACATTTATTAGATGTGGCTAAAATCTGTAGACTCTGTAACAAAAGTTGACTTAAAACTTATAACACCAGGTTGATAATTAGAAATGTATGCATAGGTAATCTTCCCATTTGGGCTGTAAAACTTAACAGATAGCACTATGAGCTACAATGAAAACAAAAACTTACTCCACCAAAGGCCATACTTCTGGAAAAGTCTCCAAATGTGCTAAACTTGCTTCTTAACTGTACTTATGCTTCTGTCTAACTGTTCTTGATAGCTGAAATATGTCAACACAAAACATGGTTTTTAGGCTTAAAGGCTCACCCTGAAAAAGGCTCAAGGCTACACTGGAATCCCGAACTCCCAGAATAATCGCCCTTGATTAAAGTCAGTGCTACCACTATAAACACCAACACTGAACAGCAGAAGCTGGGATATTTCTATCTTATGATGCAGCAAGACAGTCACATAAGTAGCCTCACAAAGAGCCTATAAAATGCCTCTCTTTACCTAAGAATTATTTGGGCTAACAGAGACTGACCTAAGAATGTATGTCTAGCCTCCTTGTCTTTTCCTAACTTTTGCCTTTCCTGCTTTAGTTATTTTGGTAAACAGAGTCATACAAGGAACTGTAATATTCTGTAAGAGTGTACCCTGAAAGGACCAGGAAAACAAAGTTGCCAGTCTCCCTATGGACTGTATTTATGATTTAATGTTTTATTTTGATACTAAAAGAGTTTCAATTCACAGATTATAATTTTTAAGACTATTTTAACAGGGATAAAAATGTAAATTTTAATCATATAAAAGCTACAAACTTGTCATATGCTGTTAAAAATAATTAAGACATAAGTCAGTCACCTTATAAATGATCAAATTCTTTAATGTGTTCAGAGCTCTACTTGTTACTGTTGTAGAATATTATTTTAAGATTTGTTACTTTTGTTTATGTTGCATTTGTTTAACTCTGTGAAACTGTGTTACTGTCTAAAACTCCTATGGTCTAATAAAGAACTGGCCAACCAATAGCAAGGCAGAAAAAAGGATAGGTGTGGCTGGCAGGCAGGGAGAAGATAATAGGAAGGAGAAATTTGGGAGAGAAAAGAGGTAGCCAGAAAAGGAGGAGGACTCCAAGAGCCAGCCACACAGCAAGCCATGGAGTAAGAGTAAGATTTACAGAAGTAAGAGAACTGGAAAAGCCCGGAGACAAACGGTAGATGGGATAATTTAGAGTTAAGGAAAGCTGACAAGAAACAAGCCAAGCTAAGGCTGGGCATTTATAATTAAGAATAGGCCTCCATGTGTGATTTATTTGGGATCTAGCTGGCAGGTGCCCCAAAAGAGCAAAAAACAAACAACATGTTGCCATGCTATATACAAATGTAATTTATTTACAATAATAAGTTTTATTTGGTTATATATATATATATATATATATATATATATATATATATATATTCAAAGTCAAGCCTAAAACAAGTAACTAAAAACAAAGTTTATTTAATATATGGTATACTTAATGAATGACCTTCAATACTTTTCAGAGACCTGCTGAATATGGCATTTAAAGTGTCTAATAAAAAAGTTCTCAGGCCGGGCGGCGGCGGTGGTGGCGCACGCCTTTAATCCCAGCACTCGGGAGGCAGAGCCAGGCAGATCTCTGTGAGTTCGAGGCCAGCCTGGGCTACCAAGTGGGTCCCAGGAAAGGTGCAAAGCTACACAGAGAAACCCTGTCTCGAAAAACCAAAAAAGAAAAAAGAAAAAGAAAAAAAGTTCCCATGATAAACAGAGATGCTAGCTTCTAATGGCAACCCAAAGATCTCCAAAGAAGATAATGGGGCACAGATAACTTCACCTGGATGGTGGTAATGCTAACTACTATGCAAAGAATTACCCTATGCCTTGCCCCACTACCAGGGCTCTGCCCAAACTGTGGACACTGTTGGGTTGATTGCCCTATTCTGCCTCATCAAGGTGGGTCAGTTTTTCCAAATTCCTCCACCATGGGGAAAATCTCTTGGACCTTCTGGGTCTGACAGCTAAAGGCCGATGATATCCTGTGCAGCAGCTAAAGATGCAATGCTGTCCTATGTGACAGCAGATGACCTATGACCTCTGGCCGCTATGAAACTATTGGGACCACCACAGGAGCCTCAGTAATACTCCAGATAGCTGGTAAGTCTCTGTCACTTTAGTCAATACAATGGCCATTTAGTTTTTACTACCGGTTATATTTATCCTTCTCAGATCTCTGATGGTGTTGACAGATAACTATAGTTTTATCAATTTAGTAGCAACTGCCTGCTCAAGGAATTTTATATATAAAAACCAGGCCTTACTTTTCTAGAGCTATTATTAGGTTTCCTGATGAAAAAGGCAAATTCACAGACAGATTTGCTTTACCAATAGGCTTCATATTAAAGATAGACACATTTCAGATGTAACTTTTAATAATCCTTTATTTAAAAAACCTCTCTTTACAATGACTACTCTCAATAATCAGCTTCTCATGTCTCATAAATGATTGGATAAAAAAGTCTAAGGATATAAAAGCTTTAGTAAGTTATAAGGGTCTAAAAATGATTTAAGTTATATAAATGCAGGTTATGAAGATATATAAAATAATTTAAAATAAAAGATATTTCATATTTCTTTCCTCTTCTATGCTATTGTTATGCTAAGATTTTAAAAATTCAAAGTTTTAACATTAATCAGTAAAGTTCTGACAATCTGATAAAGCACTGACAACTATCAGTCACAAGCTCAAGATTTTAAAGTTCTTCTGGTTACCTTCTCAGAATAGACTTAAAGATGTTTCTCATAATGCTAAAAAAAGTTTCTGTCCAATCTATATATCCAACCTCTGGACAGAAAAATAGTGTTAATTCTTTTTAACCCAAAGCCATAGCTTTTGCCATAGCTCAAAGGCATGAGTCTATTCCATCTGTTTTATAGACACCTGTTAGCTGCTTTTTCTACAATAGGGATTTTAGTACAGATTACAAAGAATGGTAATGTAAACTCCTGGGAGTCTCGGAAGTTGTAAGATTTGGTTCCATTTCTCATAGGTCAAATGGACTCCAGATAAGTACTCCTGTCAATCAACAACCTACGCTTCCCAGCCTATTGCCTATTCCTGGGGGGGGGGATGCTCCAAATGTAAAAGTTTCCTTTACATTCTTTAACTTCTATCCCTAGTCTATATCTGTCTTGGCAGAGTTCCACTTGTCTGGTAGACACCATCCAGAAATCAGCTGTAGACTACAAACTGCTCCAAAGATGATCTATACCATGCCAGCCCACATAGTCCTACAAAACCAGGAAGCCCTGGACCTGCTGAAAACCATTGCAGTCGATGTGATTGCTCCCTGTGTCTTCAGCTGGGTCGGCAAACCAGATGCTTCTAATACATTGCCCTAATCCCTTCCCAGCCTTTGACTAACATTCCAGCCTTCTTGGACTCTTACAGTAGCTTTCTAATTTACACTGATAAGCAGTTACAAAAGATAATACATCACCCCTTATCCTCAACAGAAAGCTGTAATGATAGATCAAATGGTAGATTTTATAGTAAAGACAAACTTAGGTTCAATCCTGTTTATGATTAAATCTGTTTCTTAAAGACTGAGGTGGGCCTCACTTATAATTTTAAGTACAAATGGTTCTGTTCTGCCTGTTCCAGGAAATGGCAACAATGCCTTTGTTTCTAAAGGTTGTTATGACCACAGTGTTATAATCACCTTTCAACCATGCCTTTGTTTCAGGTTGTTATGACCAACTTGTTCTGCTTATGTTCTGCTTTTTAGACCCTTGCTTATTTGCATGTCAAATCCCCCAGTTGGAAATCCCCTACTCCTTATCTATAAAAACCTTGTTCTCCTCACAACTAATAATGATCTCTTGAACCCCACCTTAGGGGGAGACAGCCCATGTACATGAATTAAAAAGCTTGCTTTAATTTGGCCATGATGATTTGGGTCAATGGTTTTTCTCCTCAAATCTGTGGGATTAACAGATGCCCGGGGGTGGGTAAATATCTGACATCCAAGTTGTTAAATTTAATCGTATGGCTACATTGTTGACAAAGAGATTTTTATTTATAGAAAACCAATCAGTGACAGTTCACCTTGTATTTCTCATTTTCAAAGTGATATCATTGTTCTTACTTTAGGTGAAAAACTAATAACACTTTTTCAAAGTTAGGTAGTGATTTGATAAGCAATGGAGTGAGTGTGGCTTGATACTCGAGGCCTACAAGTTTGACTCAATGCCACATGCTTATATGATATGGACTTGCTTCAATGGATGTATTTGTAAAATTTGCTTTAGACTGGAATAATGGAAAGATCTGTTTGGAGGAACATTATCTTTATCTCAGTCGCTGCTCGAAGATTACAAAATGAAACAAAACTATATTCTATAGCAAGAATGCTCATTTCCAGTTTTCTAGTGTAACTGAGAAAAGTGAAAAATAAAAATAAGTGTAAAAGGAGAAAAGATGAGATGCTGGAGAATATGTGGCTTACCTCAAGTCTTCCCATCTGTTCTCCTTAAACTATAGCTTTTTAATTTGTTTGCTTGTTTTGACTTCTTTAGCCCTTTCTCTATATGAAACTGTTTCAGCAATGGTAATAATGGTAATGGTCATAATTTTAACACTATTAATATTAAGATTGTTGATATTCCTAATGTCAGCAATGTTAATGTTAATAATATTAATAATGATCAGAATATTAACCTTGTTAATGTTACAATATTAACAATGTTAGTAATGCTAATCAAGTTAGTAATGTTAATTATGTTAACAATGTTAATAATGTTAATGGTGTTAATAATGTTAACAATGTTATTAATGTTAACAATGTTGGGAATGTTAACATTGTTAGGAATGTTAACAATGTTATGGATGTTAACAGCCAGTGTTAACAATGTTAATAATGTTAACAATGTTAATGGTACTAATCCTATTATGAATGTTAACAATGTTAATTATATTAACAATGTTAGAAATGTTAATGATGTTAACAATGTTAACAATGGAGACTGATAATAACTAAGAGAGAAAATAATAAATTAACCAAGCAAAAAGAAAGAAAAATGCAGAGAATAAGGAAGGGAGAATAAGGGAATGAAGGGAAAAGGTGGAAGACTTAGGTTGGTGATCCATGGTGACTTAGAAAGCAGGAAGTCCTAGGTTTATTCTCCAGCATTGAGAGGAAAATACAATTATATAGAGAAGGGGAGAAAGGGTAGAAAATATAGATGTAGAATCTAATAGAAGGGATTAACATCTGGGTGTCAGGACCCTATCAGTTGATAATATGTTTGAGCCTTGATTTTAGAGGAATGATACATATATTCTGGAGGCTTGTTGACTAAAATGATAAATCTTAAGACCCTATTGTGGTTGTTGAAAAATATAAAGTAATTTTAATAATGTATTCAAGGTCAAAAATGTTTCTTCTTAAAAATATAAGGATATGAAACCTCCTTTGTCAAAGACATTAACAGAAAATGATATCTTTATTATTATCAGTGGTTCCAATCAATTAACATGTAATGCAAAAATAATTCCAGGAGTGAAGATTAAGTATTGTTTAAATCATGGAGCTAAGACCCATAGTCAGACATGACCTCAATAATGCAAATGTATTTGTGAATAGCTGGGCAGACAAATTCATTTATAACAACAGACAGTGTCAGGAGAAGATTAAAATATATATGCACCACATAGATGAAATAATTGTAATCAGGACAGAAGAATTACCACAATTGGAGAATTTCACTGAATAGCTGAATTTCATGTATAACACAATCAAGTTCCCGGCCTTACTCAGTCTTACCACTGTTCATTTTCTGCATGTTCTGATTAATTTAAACTGTAGTTAATTGAACACTGAAATGTTCAGGAAACTATAGGCAGGAGCAGTCAGCTCTGGACAATTTCCATCTTTCTTTGAGACAGTGGCTACATAGATGGAATGAAATGGGTAATATGAATCCTACTTTCATTAAATGTCTGTCATAGGAGTAGAAATTTTGCTGAAGAAGATGCAATGGGGGGGGCTATAAAATACTGAGACTAAAACATTTGTTTGAGGAGAAGACTATAAATTGTTATGGATTTCAGCATTCATTGGTGGAAAAGATTTCAAGCAACCTTAATGTTGTAATCCTGTTCTAGGCTTGCATTTATGTCTTAAAGGGAATTCACCTCTTCAACAGCACTTTTAAAACCATTCATCCTTTTCATCAAAATAATTAAAAAGTTTTCCAGGAAAAATTTTTCAGTGAATTAAATTAGGAATATTCTGTAAAATGACTACACACAGACATTTGTAAATTTGTGCTTTCTGAACTAGACTGAGATTTTTAAAGTACCAGATACTACTATACATTTTCCCTTTTACTCCATATATCATCTGACTTCAACTAAAATGTTCAGAAATTCTGCATTGCTACCAATAGATATTTTGAAATATTGTCATAATGTAGTTTTTATTGAGTTAATGTTATACAACACTGTTTCTCTGGACAGTTTAGAATTTTCCTTTGAACAACTTGTGAAAGTCAATCACAGCTAGCTCACTCTATTATTAGAGAGGTACATTGGTAGAATCACACTTTCCTTTTTTTTTCACTTTTCTTTATTAAGAAATTTTCTACTCACTCAACATACCATCCACAAATCCCCCCTCCTCCCTCCTCCCACCTCCCAGTCCTCTTTCCCAAGCCACCCCACATCCCCATATCCCCCAAATCAAGGTTTCCCATGGGGAGTCAGCAGAGCCCAGCACACTGAGCCTAGGCAGGTCCAAGCCCCTTCCCACTGCACCAAGGTTGTGCAAGGCATCACACTAGAGGCACCGGATTCCCAGAAGCCTGCCCATAGACCAGGGACAGAGAATCACACTTTTCAATAACAATGTTTATAGATTTATTGAATATAGCTTAAAGATGTGTTGACCTAATTTGAGCCAACCTATTATTTTTATTTTGATGGTGATACAACTGAACATTAATCAGGAGCATCATTCTATCTTACACATGCTCACATATGTTGTCTTGTAACTTTGTGATCATGAGCCTTCCTGATTTGATTCAGTCACCATGAAAGAACCCCCCCCCCAGGTCATCTCAATTATTGAAACAGTGTTTGTGCGGACAGTTTTCAGTTTGCCAGTAACTGTCAGGAACATCATTGGCATGATGAGTGTGGTAGTTTGAATGTATTTGGCCCCCATAAGATCACAGGGAGTGGTGCTGTTAGGAGGTGTGGCTTTGTTGGAGTGAGTATGGCCTTGTTGGAGTGGGTATGGCCTTCTTGGAGGAAATGTGTCACTGTAGGGGCAGGCTTTGAGGTTTCCTATGCTCAGGATACTGCCCAGTGAGTCAGTCAACTTCCTGTTGCTTCTGAGTCAAGATGTAGAACTCAGTGCCAGCACCACATCTGTCTGCACACTGCCATGCTCCACATGGTCATGGTGTCTCTCCATAGCAGTAAAAAACCAAGACAATGGACAATAAACCACTAAGAGTGATTAGCTGTATTGTTGCTGTATGAAATAATCCTTCTACAAAGAGAGGAAAGTATTTAAGGTTAAACGTGATGGTTATCTTGAACTACTCCAATCAATGACTTTATTTTACAAATAAGAAGCCCAAGTGGTTCATTGACTGCTCAGGGGTCTGCACAGGCAAGGCAGTATTCACTGGAATACCAGGTCAGTCAGGTTGACTGGATGCAGAAAGATTGAGAAGCAGGTAGAACTGTTCCTGAGACAACTTTAAGACTAATGATGAAAGAACGTTCTACACTACAGGATGCAACAGATGTGTATGTGGCACTCAGAGGAGGCTGTCAGAGAGAGGTCTCTTTGTGTGCACGCCTTCATCGAGTCACAGACCAGCTGTCCCTCCACCAAATCAGGACCTAACTCCGTGTTTGCTCCTGTGTGTTGTCAGTCTGTCCTGGTTCTCCTCCCTGCCCACCTCACCTTTCTTCGCCGGTCTCTGTTTTTCCTTCTCGCTCTCACATTATCTAAAGCTTTATCACTGTCCTCATTTATTTACCCTTGACACAATGGCGAGGACTGAGAGTTAAAAATAAACTCCTTGCTTCAATCTCTAGGTGAAAACATGCAAACTTAGGGATGGATCCCAATGAAAATGGTTATCACACATTGTTGAAAAGTTAATGCTTTAGATATTATTATTTCTATTAACACTAGGTCAACCATAGTGTTATCTAAGGTTAATGTAATGAAACAATTGGACACGTGTTTCCTAACCTGTTCCCCCCCCCCCCTTTTTAACTTTTATAGAAGCACGTGGGGCTTTGAGTACCTGTGGTAGCGTGATGGTGACACTGGTGATTGGGGACGAGCAGGAGAATGCATGGGAATGACGTTCCATGTTGGTGAGGAGAACCCAATTTTTATATGGCTTCCTAATTTCAAAATTCCTTTACATTTATATAATGCTCATGTGACTCATTGGGCATACCAAATAATGAAAAGCTGTCAGAGCACAAAATAAGAAATTTGCTTTCAAGTGTGGTCAGAGGCACTATAGAAACCAGAAATTCTAAGCCCATGGCAAAAATCAAAATTACTAAAATGAACTGTCATCCCAGAGTGCTTCTGCTTCTCTTATCAATCAGGACAAATGGTGGGTCAAAGGTCTTAGTATTATTGCTTTATTCACCCATTTATCCAATTATCTGTCCATCTACCCAATCCCTATGTGTGCATCATTTATTGCTAGGTGGTATACTAAAGTATTTTAGGTACTAGGAAGAAACAACTTGCTCACAAATTACCTCTGACCTCAGCAAGCCCTAAATCCTTCATGCCTTTTCTGCAAAATATAATACAGAGAATATAATGGTAATACATGGCCCTACCGGTGCAAAGCAAATTGCATAGGCATTATTAAGGTGTGATATGTCTGAAGCTTTAATACCATCTGTTTTAAATTGTTTTAGTTCAATGAAAGTATCATATTCATACATTTCTTTTGTTTAAGAAGTCCACTATTCCCAGACAAAGCAAAAGTTCCATTTCAAGCACAGGCATCTGTGGTATGTCCTTCTCTTGAAATAGACACTCTACACAGCTTTTATGTTCCTGAACTAAGACTGGAAAAGGCTTGCTCCTTGTAGTGGTTTGAATAAGAATGGCCCCCATAGACTCATATTTGAGAGCTGAGGGAGTGGCATTAGGAGGTGTGACCTTGTTGAAGAAAGTGTGTCACTGGGGGTGGGCTTTGGGGTTTTAAATGCTCAAGTGCTGTGGGATGGTCTGTATATCAAATCTGTTGCTCTGATTGGTCAATAAATAAAATACTGATTGGCCAGTGGCCAGGCAGGAGGAAGTATAGGCAGGACAAGGAGGAGAAGAATTCTGGGAAGTGGAAGGTTGAGTCAGAGAAACTGCCAGCCGCCACCATGACAAGCCGCATGTAAAGACACTGGTAAGCCACAAGCCACATGGTAAGGTGTAGATTTATGGAAATGGATTAATTTAAGCTATAAGAACCTTTAGCAAGAAGCCTGCCACAGCCATACAGTTTGTAAACAATATAAGTCTCTGTGTTTACTTGGTTGGGTCTGAGCGGCTGTGGGACTGGTGGGTGACAACGATTTGTCCTGACTGTGGGCAAGGCAGGAAAACTCTAGCTACACTCAAGCCAGGCCGAGTATGTCTCTCTTCCTTCCTGCTGCCTGTGGATCCAGATGTGTAATTCTAAGCTACTCTCCAGCACCATGTCTTTCTACATGCTGCCATGCTTCCCACCATAATGATAAAGGACTAAACCTCTGAACTGAAAGCCAGCCCCAATTAAATGGTTTCCTTCATAAGAGTTGCTGGGGTCATGGCATCTCTTCACAGCAATAGAAACCCTAAGACACTATACTTGGCTATTTACCCTAAACGTATCTGAGGGATACTTCACCACTGCTGTTGTTCCCACCTCTCTCTATGGTTTCTAGGGAATATACCTTTATTTTCTGTTTAGTAGACAGATTCTTAAGTTAGTAGAAGGAAGCATTTTCTGGTTGTTTCCTTTCTAGAGGACCCTTCTGATGGAGGCTTGGTATTAATATAAACAAACCTCTGAACATGCTTGGCCAGCCCCGAGAGCTCAAGAGTGCATTTCTCCAGGCAGGGTGGTTGAGAGCATCAGAGACGACACTGCTTGGGATCTATACTAGGCCACTAAGCTGGCTTGGGACAGACAGTTCAGAGCCTCTGGACACGGATTCTCACACAGACAATAAAGAAGACAGAATACTTCCTTTCTGTGGCATAGAATGACTTTGGCTGGTGACTCCTTAGCTAAAAAGGTCAACTTACTGCATGTTGTAACAAGCCCTTCTCTAAAAGAGATCGTGTGAAGCCAGCGACAGAAAGGTAAAATTGTTATAATGATGTTTTTCCTTTTTGTAGGAGGACTGAGACTATTAGTATCTCATGTATCTAGGTTATATAGAAATATTCATTTTTGACTAATTACTGGGATGGCAGAAGATAACAGGCCCTACTCTGGCTTGCTAGTTCTCTTGCCTTCTTTGAGCACTGATGAAAATATATTGGTACTTCTACAGCCACAGTTAATTATGTTGTTATAAATCATTTATGCTGTTTAGGCCTCCAGAACCATAAGAAAGAATTTAATTGCTTCCACAATGGAGTCTGAGCCAGTTTTCAGTCCTACATCAAATGCTCCCAAGGAGGTGACTTTGGTGGTTGTGTTAAGTCCTGAGCAGAAGGCAGTCTCACTATTTACCACTGACTCCTAGCCTCTCTGTGTTAGCTAAAGCTGCTTTCTTCCTTAGAGACCCAAGTCCCCTCCTAGAGCCCAGAGAGTGTCAACAAACCCCTCTCTCTGGGGGCTGCATGAAAAGCCAAGCCATCATCCCACACAATAAAACAAGCTGGTGAAGGAAAGAACCAATCAAAGCTCTTTGATTCTGAGACTTAGGAAAAACACTTAGGAAACCTCATAGTAGGCCTATCAGGGGGGAGAAAGCCGCCAATTAACTGGGAAGAGTACTCATTTTAAGCACTCTAACTGTTAAGATTTTTAAAATACAGTACTTAGCGGTCTGTAGAGCTGCTACGAAGAGCGTGCTTACCTTAGTATTTACATGCTAACTAAAGTTCTGCCAAAGCAGTTGAGAACACACCTTAGAAAAATTTCATGCTTTCTTAAAAGATACCCACTCCTTTCCCTGCTGATGGCCTGCATGTTCCGAGAGGCGTGTGACCCATACACTCTTGGAGTTCCCATGAGGCTGGTGGCTTGAGGCAAAGCTCTTGACAATATTCTTGCTGCACCCAGTTCTCAGAAGCATTGCTGCAGAATGTCTTATCTTTTGTCTTGACAATTTTCTCTACGTGATAGCTGAATAGGTAGGTCATCTTTTTGTCAGGCCAGTTTCATGTATGTTTTCTGTGTTCTAGAATTTGCTACCATCTGCTTATTACCTTTCTTTCTTTAAAAATTTTTTAATTAGTCCTTACTCATTGTGCAAAGTGATGAATTTTGCAATGACATTTTCATTTCTCACATTGTGTGCTTTGACCATATCCACTCCTCATCATCTTCCGGCCACCTTGCCCTCTCTACCACTCCCAGCTCTCCCAAGCAGCCCTCCTTCCATTCTTACTTACCAACGAAAGGCATTTCCTCTTCTTTGACAAAGATTATCCCCTTGGATTTCTTCTATTAAAACATTATTAGGTGTTTCGCTAGGCTCCCAATTCTGATTTTTATGACATGTGTTCTAGTTTTTAACAAGGCTTCAGAAACATTTAGTTAGATGCGAGATTTAGAGTCCTTCCAAACAACCTACTTCTTTCTATCAGCGTGAAATAATGTCAACAAAAGTTCCGAGGCTAATCCAGGAAGAAAGGGAGGAAGGAGAGTGGAGTGGAGGAAGGAGGGTGGATAGGTAGGAAGTGGGGGCAGATATGGAGGAAAGACAGGAGAAGGAGGGCAGATAAGGAGGAAGGAGGGTAGATAGGAAGTAGGGCAGATGGGGAGGAAAGACGGGAGGAAGGAGGAGATGGAGGAAGGGAGGGAAGGAAGGGTATTTAAGAGTAGCTTAGGACAGCGGTAAAATATTACTATATTAGAATTATAAAACTTTAGAGCTAAAATAGGAGCCTCAGAGACTAACTAATTGGTTTTTTTCTACACCAACAGAACAGAGACCTTCTCATTTTAAATGTTAAATCTGGGATTTGACATTTAAAAACTTTTATTGGGGAAAAGCATTCTTTTTAATTTTTTTAAATCAATGTGTAAAGTATCCTGAATATATAATTGTAATATAGGATCAGAATAGCACTCAAAGTTCTATTTATGTCAATTGCATACACTTTTAAAAACATTTATGAATATGTATTACTATTACTAATAGTGTCTCAGTTTTCTAATGAGTAGTGTGTGTGTGTGTGTGTGTGTGTGTGTGTGTGTGTGTGTGTGTGTGTGTGTGAATGCATGGGTGTAAGTACACAAGCTTTTTTGAGAGAGAATGATGGGACTTTCTGAGTTTATACCTTATCTGTCTCTGGCATCAGCTTTGACTAGACCAGCTTTTTAAGCCTTAGATGTGTTTGACCTTTTCCCTAGTTGGTGATTATAGAGTGAACGACAAGTTAAACAAGAAGTATGAATGTAGGGCATGCTAATTTTTTTTAATTCTCTACCTGTAGACCTAATTGAATTTTGGAGAGCAAAGGAAGACCCCCTGTTTCCTTATAGTTTCTTTATAAAACAAGACATACAATGGGAGCATTCCAGACAACAGAGCTCCCTGCTCATGGAAGGAGGTGTCAGGGGCAGAGGGCAAAGCACCATTTTTTTTAAAACACTTTACAGTAAATAAACACAGTCTTGGCTTGTTAAGAGCTTATTCTCATTGGCAAATGGAGTGATTAGATTTATAAGCAATATTTACAGTTTTATTCAGTAAGCACTA
Organism: Peromyscus maniculatus bairdii; assembly: GCF_049852395.1. NCBI lineage: Eukaryota > Metazoa > Chordata > Mammalia > Rodentia > Cricetidae > Peromyscus > Peromyscus maniculatus. The sequence goes on along the minus strand of NC_134865.1, from coordinate 14,385,952 downwards.
TATTATAAACATGTTAAAAAAAAAAAAACAAAAAAAACCTAGGATCACAAGTGGTCCAGTGTTGAACAGTGCCCAAAAGCAATGACGTGTGTATGGGTCTGAACAGTGTCTTTTGAGATTTTCAGCTTTGTGTGTCTTCACCAAGCTAGGTTTTCTCCAATTCAAGAGGAAGAAGGACAGTGTCTATGCTTGTTTCTTTTTCTAGAGGCTCTGTTCTCTCTTGCAAATACAAAGCCTTGAATACATAGTCAATGCCTGATGGTTTGAGTTCAGCCCAGTCTCTCAATAGCAATAAGGAAAGAGAAGCCTCATTCAGTACTCTGAACATCAGTAACTGATTCAAGCAGTTCTTCTTAGGAAGATTTTCACATGTTCGTTGGAAGTGAAACATCCACGCCCTGCCCTTTCAGCATGCTCTGTCCCTGAGATGTTCATACGATAGTCTTCATATGTTCTTTATACTTCAATTATACTTCAACTGGGGCTCACAGGTGCTATGTTTAGTATTCTGTTCAGTATAGTATCACTGGCTGTGTTATTTATTCCCTGTGTATTTTGATAACAACCTAGAGTTTAAGTGAAGGAACAGATCCCATTTGAATGAGCAATCTGTTTTTAAGGTAGAACTTCTTTAAAGACTCCAATTCTTTGAATTCTTTGAATCCAGGTTGCCTTTTTTTAGGCCACCCAATGTCTATTGTTTGGGGAGTCAGTTAGCTTGTCTCTGAGAATTCTGTAGTTGAGAGTTTATTTGGGGAGTATGCTGGATTCTAAGTGCTTCCTACAGTGTCTGTATTTGCAAGGAGCAAAATACTAACTTGGGGGGTGTGAAGTATTGAGCTGGGGCGATAAAATGACATTAGCTCCTAGATTAGCCCGTAAGAGTTTAGTTAACATTGTATGTAGTTAGAACAGCATGTATTTCTGACAGAATAATTTCCCCCTACTATAATTTGGCCTACTTGTATTTTCAACTGCCTCTGTAAACAGGCTGGGTAGGCTAACCCAGGAACTTAACTAGCACTGAGAACAGTGTTTCCATGGAAATACAGATTATTTCGCATTTCAAACAATAGCATAGTGAATGAACTTTGGGGACACAATCTTTTTGTAGGTTAAGAATTTCCCATGTTTACATTTTTATCATTTCTTTTTGCTTTCCTTCCCATTGTCTTCCTCCAACCCTGAGGTCTAACGGTGGCCGAACATGATTATAAACACACTCCATTGCTATTCTTCTTTTCCAGTAGCCAGAACTAAAATAGCTTGATACAGCATAATAGGAAATGGAGATGATAATAGCTACACATCTCCTACTTTTCAACAATGATAGGAAAATAATTGAGGCAATATTTCTGAATACTAGGATGAGATGTAGTGTATAGAAATCTGAATGTCATTATCCCCCCATAGGTTGTACAAGAAAGAAAATGTAAACACCATTATGGCTCATTGCACTCCCTTCATCCCAGACAGAGTGACCTTTCGGAGCCCTTTATTCTGAGAAATCTAATTGGGCATTTCTCAAATACCTGTGGATGGTGGTTTCTATAACCTCATTGCTTTCATATCTGCGATGTATGTAACATCCGTAACCAACTCCCAATATAATGTTTATTTGTACACTTAATAGTTATAAAAAAAATGACTTTCAACCCCTGGCAGGTATAACCCTCAAAAGCAAGCAAATTGCTTTCAGATATGGAGCTAGTGATAGCAGAAAGTTTGTTGCTTAAAAAAAAAAAAAAAAAAAAAGCAAAACAAAACAAAAAACCATTTTGTCATAGGAGGAGGCTGGCTCCACAGCAGGGAAGAGACACACAAAGCTCTCCAGACTTTCTCCCTCCGTGAGCCTCTGGCATGTGTGACCATCCCCAGGGAATACTAACTAGAAGGATCCATTTAGCATGCCCCATCTGCCCTGCTCTTCCTCCCCAATGAGAAGCAACAGCAAGGCTCTGGTGAAGGCTAGCAAGGAAGAAAATAAAAGCTGAAAGTTCTAATCAAAACTCTAATCAGAAAGATGACAACTGGTGAAGATTATTAAATTCTCTTTGCTCCCTTGATGAATTTAATAAAGAACTAATCAAAGATCATTAGAAGGCCTTTGTGCCCGGCTTACACTATAACAGGATTGCAATCTGAACTTGTGTTTTTGTGGGCTTTCAGGGTTGGGTCGGACCTGTAAATACATTAAAAACTATAGATGGTTAGACAGTTTTCAGTATTTTTAATGTACAAACCCATGAAAATGTATAAGCTATTTATTGTGCTCATCCACTCTGCCAACTAAAAATATAGAGGATTTTGATTTTGATCTTTACTAATTAGAATTTAAAAATTTTGTATCAGTGTCTAGCTCAATTTTTTTTTCTAATGATCTTTGATTAGTTCTTTTCTTAAATTAACAGGAAAATAAAAATGGTGTCATTTAATTTCCAGAGCATAAAAATATGTAAATAACTCCGTAACTACTAGAGCCACTGGGAATTTATAGAAAATTATGGTAATAGCTGAAGAGGTTCCTTACTCCCCCTCCCCAATTCTGAGCATTTGCTTAATGCTTCTTATTTTCAAATGATCGCACTGTAGCCTTCCAGCTACATTTTATGTATTACATTTTAAGTGCTGTGTTTTCAGCGTCTCATACACTATGCACTTCGCTATTGTTTCTTATGACATCTGTACGACATCTGTATTCCACTGTATTCTTATGACATCTATATTAACTTTTTAAAAAATCCCTCAGTGCCTGCTTGGTCCTTTACAGTCTCCTCCCAACCCCATAGCATCGTCATCCCCAGAAACTTAGGATTCCTTACACTACATTCTCCAACCACTCAGAGACCCTCAAATCTCTAAAATTATTTTTAAGGATGATTGATCTGTTTATTTTATGTGCATTTGTGTTTTGCCTGCATGTATGTCTGTGTGAGGGTGTCAGATCCCCTGGAACTGGAGCCGTAGATAGTTCTGAGCCATCTCTCCAGCCCCAGATCTCCAAATTTATGATGCTGGATTCTGATTTGTCTTAGTAGCAAAATTCCTTTATGACTATTTAAAAATGATTGGCTTTCATTAATACAAAAGGTTTAATGTTTGCTTTGAGTTTTGTTGTTGTTAAGTTCGGTTGTATTTGTAATACAGTAGTTCTTAATCTTCCACCTACCATTTTTTGAGAGCAGAAAAATTACTCTGGAATTGCTAGAATAAAGAAAGGGAACAAAAGAAGTAGGGGGAGCTTTAAAATGAAATAAAAACATTGAACTTATTGTAGCTGGACATTCTGTCAGCGTTTGCAGGTAAAGCATAGTTCGTTATTTAAAGCAACGTTAGATGTCTAACAGAGATGGCCCACTTTGAGCAGAAGAGCATTCGTTTCTCTATCAGCTTCTACAGTACTTTGTGGCTATTTAAAAGCTTATAGAAAAAATATGTAAATGCACCTGAGTAAATAATATAAAACCTAGCACATTTTTTTATGTGTGTGCATGTTCATATGTGGGGATACTAGTATGTATATGGAGGTCAGAGGACAACCCTTGGGTGTCTGTCAATCCTTGCCTTTCCACCATGTTAGAGGAGGATCTCTTTGCCAGTGAGTGAACAAGGCTGGCTGGCCTGTGAGCGTGGGGAGTCGCATGTCTCTGCACCCCCTCCCTGCATTAACACACTGGAATAACAGAGATTTGCTCTAGTAAACCCAGGTATTAGACGGGGTTGAGAGAACTCGGGTCATCAGGCTTGGATGTCAAATGCTTTGCTTATTTACTGAGCCATCTCCCCAGTTCCCCTACGCATCTTAGAAAAGTCAGAATCTCCTACCTAGTGTTGGTGGAAATGACCAAGAGTTTAACTCTAAATAATAACCTTGTTCTGCCAAAAGGAAACATTTGGAAACTCTGAAACTGTAATTTCAATGTGAAATAAAAACTAAACATTAAACTTCCAAACACTGGAAAAGGATGCTTCCATTAAAATGTCTTTCCGTTAGCTTTTAATATTATCCTGATTACAGGAGACAAATATTAAGAACATTGACTCAGGTAGAAGTCACTTGAAATTAGGTCCATGAGCATACCAGCTCTCAATCTTTAACACTGTCCTAAAGATATTCATTCAACTTTTCAATTTTTAGCTGATTGTTTTGACCTTAGTTCTTACAGGTATGAGCTCCCTTTGATCTAGAGACAATCTTCAGCTAATGAAGGTAGGAGAAGGTAGGGGAAGGTGGGCTGGAAACATCTTAGCTAGTTTTTCACTATGAATGTTTTTAATTAACTCTTAATAACTGTTTTTTCTCTTTATTTAATTTTCCCCATATAATATATTTGATCATGGTTTTTCCTCTCCCAACTCATCGCAGATACTTCACATCTCACCACCCACTCTTCTTTATGATCTCTCTCTCTCTCCCCATGCATACACACAAAAAAATGAGAATCAGAACAAATAAAAAACAGTGACACAAAAATGTCAATGCAAAACAAAAAGCTGTGCCTCCCCGCCCCCCATAAGACAAAACTCCTGGGTGCTGTGGAATAGAATATTTCTTTAACTATGGAAGGATGCGTTGCATTTGTTTAATTATGTAAAGATGTGCTGCTGTTTCACCTTGCCTGCCTAAGGCACCTAATTGGTCTAACAAAAAGCTGAATGGCCAATAGCTAGGCAGAGAAGTGATATGTAGGGCTGGTGGGCAGAGATAAAAGGGGAGCTGGCCAGCCCCCCAGGGGCCAGACAGACAGACACAGAGGAAGCAGGAAAGCAGGATGGACAGTACATAGATGAGGTAAACAAGCCTTGGGGAGCACATAGATGAATAGAAATGGGTTAATTTAAGTTGAAGGAAAAAAAAAGCTGGCTAGAAACAAGTCTAAGCTAAGGCCTAGAATTCATAATTAATAAAAAGTCTCTATGTCGTGCTTTGGGGGCTGGAGATTCAAGAAAGCCTGCTATATACACATGGACATGAGGCCTGCCTTGGAGTGTGGTGGATACACCCAGTGACACTCCAATGAAGAGAACAGATTTTCTCTTTGCAGTGAGCATCAGTTGTGGATAGCTTCTTGGTTAGGGGTAGGCGCCCATGTCTAGGTAGTGCTGGGACTCTGTCTGGCTTAAACCTGTGCAGATCTTTTTTAAAATTATATTTATTTACTTATGTGGAAGGAAGAAGATACCTGGAGGCCAGAAGACAGCTTGCCAAAACTGATTCTCTTCTTCTTCCACCTTGCAGGTCCCAGGTAGTGAACTCAAGCCAGAAGGTTAGTGGCAAGCATCTTTGCTCACTGAGCCTCCTCACTGGCCTCAAAACTGTTGTAGCTAAGTGTGAACCTCTAGGATGAGAGCAATTGTTTCTTCTGTATCTTAAAGAAGTCATTTCTTGTATTCCGGAACCCATTGTTTCTGATGGAAACTCAGTGATAGTCTTGTCTTATTCTTGTCTTTGTACCAAAATGCCTTTCCCCCTCTCCTTTTTACTCTCATGATTTTCACTTTAAAGTTGATTTTCAACAGTTTCTCTTGGTTGGGCATTGGTGGTTTTCCTTATATTTACCCTAGATGGATTCACTTAAATTCCTAGTTATTTGGAGTCTTTTAAAATGCAAAGTGTGAGGACCTTATGCCTTCAAATCATTTTTTTCTCTGCATTATTTTCTTCTTCTGGGATTCAATTACCTATTGTATAAGGTACTTGATACTGTCTTATAGGTCCTCGAGGCTCTGTTTTTTCTTTAATCTTTATTCTATCTCTCCTTTGGGGTAGGTAATTTCTATTGTTTTGTATCTAAGTTTACTGACTTTTGGTACTATTGACTCTGATATGTTGTCAAGCTCATGAATTTTTTATTTCAATTATTATACTTTTTATTTCTAGAATTCTCATGTGGCTACCTTTAGTTTTCACTTTTCTGTTATTTCCTATTTGATCACTTCATTAACACCATGCTTTTGTTTGCTTCTTCCAACACAAGTTTCTTTCAATTAGCATGTCAGAGATTCTAGTATCTGTAGCTCCCTCTGAAGAGGGTACATTTTTATTTAAGGAGACATTTCCAAGTTCTCTTATGAACTACTGCATTGTCTACTAACTGATTACTTTAATATCTGGGCCTGGTGTTTTGCATTGCTAGTAGAGAGATATAAAATTTCCAGTCTTTCTCAAGATTTTCTACCTCAAAAGTACTCACTCTTTTTTTATATTTTTGAGTGTGTGTGGGGGGAGCATATTCTTTATTCCTAAATTTTGGTCTTTGTGATGTTTAGCTGCATGTTGAGAATTTTCATGAGGTGCTAATAAATCTCTCCACTTGGCAGAACTCTGAACTCTGACATAGTTTATCACTGTTTTCCACAAACACTGTCCAACCCCTAGTGTCTTAATTGTCCCTTAAACTCCATGGCATCTAATATCTATGAAGTCTCCCATTGTTTTACCCTGCACATCTGTAGCTCAGCTTCCGCAACATTCTTCAGCTAGCCTGAGGAACTCTTCTGTATGCTTTCTTAGCTGAACAGGACCACCATGTTCTGCTAAGACTCCAGACCTCTGAGGCATGGCCAGGAAGTCATCTCCAGAAAGAAAGCTGACTTCCTGCATTTCTCTTTTCTCAAGGGTCTTGTTATCTCATTCCTGAATCAGATTATTTGAATGCTTATTTAATTTTAGAGCTGGAGGCAGTTCAGTTTTAGGCACCCAGTCATGGTGGGAAGTTACATCTTTTCAATCCTACCTGAAATCATATTCCCATATTGGGAAGAAACTAAAGCCCTCGTGGGCTTTATGAATTTATTTATGAAATGTCATAAAATGACTCCCATCCAAATTGCAAAAACTAAACTAAAGGTTTATGTTAGATTATTTGAAATTCAAAGTCACATGGGCGACACTTAGCAAAGTGCCTCATACAAGCAGCTTATTTTTTGACATATTAAATTGTTTGCTTTTTAGAGTGAACACAATATAGGAGAAAAAAAAACCTTCTACAGAGTTACCGCATGTGGTCTGGCTCTGTGCTCTTGTTCGCTACACTATATTTGAACTGCATTTACTTTGGGCAACAGGAGTAACTTCAGGAAACCTTAGTAGCAAATCTGTATTTTAATCTTGCCTTGGCTTTTGTCTTCTGAAATTTCTGAGACAGAGGATTGTTGGAGCAATTTTCTTGTTGAATTATATGGGTTCCATGCTTGGCGACTGGAGTAATAACTTAGTAGGGTTTTGAGTTGGTAGATTGACTTTTTTTTTTTCTTTTGAGACAGGGTCTCACTCACTTTGCAGATCGTCTTGACCATGATCCTGAGTGCTGAAGTTACAGGCATTTGGCATGAAGCCTGGCCCTGGGATGATAATTTTGGAGGGTTTCTCCCAATTGCAGAAAGAACTCTCTGGCCTGTAGTTGTGTTCAATTCACCTAGAAAGGAACCAATGAGAGAAGAAAAATCCTGTGCAGCTGAGAGCAGAGGTGGGGGAAGCCATTCATAAGAAAGTGATTCAAGCACATGCACATATGTGTACTGCTGCCTGGGCAGTTAAGTTTCCTTTCTCTAGAGAGCAACGTTAAGATCTCAATGGGCTAAGATGGTAGACTGATGCACTAGAACTACACCTTTGGTGGAAACATAAAAGAGACAATGACTGCAGACTAAGGAGGCCACAGTGAAAGGCCGCTGGTTACGGTCTGCAGAAGCATGAACACAGATGTGGTCTGCTCAGTATAATGTCCTAAACCCAAGACCTGTTCTGCTTGGCTTCTGACCTTGTACTTCAGTCTATCCCTCTCCTTGTCTCTCTCCCCTTTATTTCCCCTCCCCCTCTCTTTGCACATGTGTGTATTGGTACGTGTCTATGTGTGTGTGCATGTATGTGAAGGTCAGAGGTCACCTGGCAGTGTCATTTCTTAGGTGTTTATTTTTTTACACAGGGTCTGTTATTGGACTGGAACTCACTGATTAGCCTTGGCAGGCCAGTGAGCTCCATGGATTTGTCTGTCTCTAGCTCTCCAGTGGTCGGACTACAGGCATGTGATACCGTGCCTGGCTCTTACGTGGATGCTGAGTATCCAGCTCAGGTCCTCCTACTTCTCTGATAAACACTTTATGGACTGAACTATTTCCTTAGCCCTCAAGTTGACTTTTCCAGAACAATTTTCTTTCACAGGCAGAACAGGAGCCAGATGACATTGAACATACCAGGAGTCCTTTCCTCTTTCAGTTATGAAGTTTGTTTATCTCTAGAGATAAGGCTTTCCCGTGGGCCATCAACAGTCTGTCCTATGTCTCAGTATCTCACGGTTGAGTGCTGGATATTTTCAGATGTGGTAGGCGCTGTGAAGTCTGAGGAGGAAGTTTGCACTGGAAAAGCCCGTATTCGTTATTCCTGCTGGATGCACTGTTTCTCCATGCTTGAAGGTGAGTGCACACCATTGGTTTGCCTGCTGAGTTCCTGGAACTGAGCCTACAAGGCTGTTCCATACTAGTACAGAAAGAGGTCGTGGGAGGCCATGTCTACAGCTAGGCTACAAAGAAAGCAACAAATGGCAACATCACAATGGACGGATACAAGGGAGTCTTTGGGTACTATATAGAAATTGGGTATTACATGTCCACTCCTTGGTGAGCTTTTTCTCATCATTATTCTATGTGTAATACACACACACACACACACACACACACACACACACACACACACACACGTTATTGTTTCTGCCTTCATTGCTACAACTTAATGGGACAAACTTTAGGTGCACAGTCCTGCCTCATTTTCTACGCCCGTTTTTCTGAGATAGGCTGGTACTAGTAAATGCCAAGGGCCCGTTGGTTTTCAGTAATGAAAACAGACTTTATGTAAGAGCGACCCGCATAACTCTAAAGGTTCCCCTGCCTCGCCTTTCCTTAGTAACCATTTCACACATACCCTTTAATTTCTCTGCAGATTCTGGAGTTGCGACTTAACTCTTACTTACTATTGTTTTCTTGCTCCTAGCCTGTCTCAGCCTCTTCTCTCTCCCTCACCACCGCCATAGGCTGCTCTTTTAATTTTCTTTGCTTCAAGATACGGACTCGGCACCGTCTTCTTCACGGCCCTTCCCCTGTGTTTGGCAGTGTTTGGGTGGATTTCTTGCCTTAGGTGCACGGCACAGAGGAATGGTAGGTCCCAGCTTCACTGCTGTTTTCAGCGATCTCCCCTCCAGGAGTCTGCGTCTGCTCCCCTCTCACTCAGCATCTCTGGGACCCGATATTCACTTGAGACTCTAAGAATGCTTCTTGTTTCAACCCCTTTCATGGTCTGACTCTCCTTAGCCCTGTAGTGGTAGGGGGAACCCACTCCAAATTCCTGTGACTTTCTGATGCAGAGAAACTTGGCTTTCTCTTAGGCCTAAAATCCCTGCCCAGGCTCTCCTGGTGTTTACCCATGCTCATTAAAAAAAAAAAAAAAAATTACTGACTTATCTCCCAGACAAAAGAGTGAGTTTCTCTTAAAGAGGAACTTTTAGAGTAGAATGGTTAAAATGTCTTAATTTTTCTTCTTGTAATTTCTCTAAAAATGTGTTTATAGCAAAGTTATAACTTCCAGCAAAAGACTTGATGAAAAGTTCAATGAAGTGGTAGACAACACGGAGCGTCCCAGCTTTTAAGACGGATGATTTTTATCTGAGGCAGAGAGGAGGGTGGGGGAAGTTAGTGGTCTCCGTCTTTTTTTTGAGTGACCTCAGCAGTTTGCGGAAAAGGATTGACTAGGTGAGCGGCAATAATTGTTACCCAAGGCTTCTGAAACCCTGGGGAAGATGTACATTAAAGCTAAGTACCCGAGGGATGAACAAGAGCCCATCAGAAGTCATCAAGGCTCAACTGGAGGTGTGATGGCTTAGAAGAAATAGCTGACAGATTCCATACTCTGGCAATGCAGCTCGAGCCTTGAGAGTCAACACACTGCTCTCAGAGGCCAGAATATGTCCAGAGTCACTTTAGGACTTCAGCCAGGATGCTGATGTCTCTGGATGAGCAGGAGGATGTGTTTCGCATGTCATCCACAATGCTGTATAACGTTCTAAATTATGCTTGTTGGTGATAGATGCCTAACGCCAATGCTCTGCTTTCCTGTCTGGTATGCACTTGAACTTGTATTTACAGCAGAGTGTCATGTGACTGGTTATTCCCATAAGAAAATGAGTGCAGATGATATAGGTCCCTTACAGTCTTGAGTGATTGTCAAGTCATTCCTAAGGACTGTGTACCTTGTGTTTTTGAGACAGGGTCTCTCACTGGCAACTGGAGCTTACTGACTAAACTAGGCTGGGTAGCCAATGAGCTCCAGGCATCAGTGTTACTCTTGTACTAGGAGGACAAACTGATGCTTCATCATGTTTAGCTTTTTACATGGATACCGGAGTTCACTAAGGTCCTCATGTTTGCATGGCAAGGACTTTACCGAATGAACCACTTTTCTAGTCCCTCAAGGCAATCCCTGTAAGACAAAAAATAAGCTACATGCTTCCAATAAACAATGACACAGAGTAATCGTTTCCATTCCCAAATGAAGGAATAGGAACACAGCAAGGAAAGATGGAACCAAAGCCAATCTACCATACAGGAGAGAGAGAGAGAGAGAGAGAGAGAGAGAGAGAGAGAGAGAGAGAGAGAGAGAGAGAGTTTTACCCTGTAGCTCCATGTCTGGCATCTGGAGCTCATGGTGGTATCGTCTGTACCCTGATGAGCTGGTCGCTCTGTGTCTCAGGTCCTGTCATCTGCAGCATACATATACTCTCGGGTTAACTATTTCACACCTGTAGCTTTCTGTCTCAGAAGTGACACGTTCCTGGCATCTCTATTATCCTAAAGTCTCCCCCAAAACTTAGGCTTTTCCTTCACAGTTTGGGAAAGCCCGCTCAGGAGGTCTATGCAGGGGTCTGGTCCTGCTATGTGTTTCATGGCCTCTACAGCTTTTTGGAATTTTGGTGAGAGCCTCTAAGGACCCACAACCTTTACATTTTGCATCCCTATAAAGTCAGCATTATGTAGACAGTAATGCCTAATTCTGCTACCAGCTTGAGGTACAGATCTTTTAGATCATTGCTGCAGTAGCTGAGAGGATGAGTTACTGACCTAGGGCTCTATTTCTGTAGACAATCCTTGGAACAAGGTACCCCAATGCTCTATCTCCTCAGGTGCTCTTTTCAGGTCGTCTCCTGTCAAATGCACTTATGTTTTTATATGCTTTAATAGGTAGGATCTTTCCCCGAATACACCTTTCCTGTTGTCCTGGTCTGAAATATTCCCCTTTAGTGGTGCTAATGCCTTTAGTAATTCCAAGCATAGCTTTGTTTTCACCAGCCTTATGTGTACCTTTAATTGGATCATGCTCTTTAGTTAGGAAAAGATCTCTTTTCCTAACCAAACAACATATTTTTCTGCTCTGCTTCCTGTTCTGTTTCACTATAAACCTGTCCAAAAGCAATGAGCAGTAACTATGCTACAGCCCGAATACTATGCTACCTTGAAATTTCTTCTGCCAAATAAGTTAGTCCACTGCATTTTCATTTAGCCTCACTCAAATTTTTAGAACATTTTCAGAACATGCCCAGATGCTTTTTCATAATGTAACATGAATGTCCTCTACTCTAACCAATAGACTTTTTATTACCTTCTCAAGCCTCATGAGCAAAGTCCTTATTGTGTTCCACATTGCTATAAGCATTCTGGGTTTATGCACTTCTACCAGAATGACCCATAAAACTCTGCTTACAGCATTCTAGGACATCTCTGGTCTGCATCTCCACATATTCTTCCTGAAAACCAGTTCCAAAGACCTAAGAACTCCACTCTTGGTACCAATTTCCTATTTCAGTTCTGTTTCTTGTTGCTATACCCAAATACCTGACAGAAGCAATTTAAGGTGAAAAGGGATAAGGAATATATTTTGCTCACGATTTGAGGAAGCACAATTTAGAAAAGGTGTGCTATGTAGCTGCAGCAGAGAGAGTGTGAGGTAGCTGGTTACATATGGTCAGTATTCCAGAAGCAAAGAGTTGAGGATGGGCTATAATCTATGAGACCCACCTCCCCAGAATCCATTTTCTTCAGCAAGGCCCCTGTGGTGGTTGCTTTTAATATCAATTGCCACAAATTAGAGTCACTTGAGTAGGGAGCCTCACCTGAAGAACTGTCCTGATGGCCTTGATTGACGTGGGAAGACCCAGCACCACTGTGGGTGATACCTTGCCATAGCAGCCCTGATGGAAAGAAGGGTATCCCTGCAGGAGTAAGATCTCTTCTTTTGCTCACTTGGCATTCCCTCTTGGCACTGGGTTGATTTTCTCCATTTCATTGTTGCTGCTGCAACCGCTGTTGATTCTTCTCTGACAGCAGAACCAACCAGGGAATAATGATGACTAGAATTTACATAGCTATCTAATGACTCATATGAGAAAATGCTAACTGACCCCATACTGAAAGAGTCCCATGGGTGGGTAATCTTGGATGCCTATCATAAACTAGAGACCAGTGGTTCTCCAGGAACCTGCCAGGCTTCTGGTGCCAAATGAAGAAGAAATGTTTGCCAACAAGAACTACCTAGGTGAGCCTCAGAATTTAAAAGGACAACCATAAACTTCACCAAAGCACTCAAGGTCTTTAAGGAAGACACAAACAGCTTAATTAAAGAGAATAAATAGCCGAGCAAGGCCCAAGAAAACACAAACATAAGGCTGATGAAAATGAGGAAAGTAAACCAGGATTTGCAAAAAGAATTTAATGAGATCGCAGGATTATTGAAGACGATTCAAGCTGAGACAAAGATGAAGTTGAAAAACACAGTAACCCAACTAGAAAACTCACAGGAAAGACTGACAAGTAGATGGAGTCAAGCAGAAGTTCAAATATTAGAAGGTTCTAGATGAACTAAGCAAAATACATGAAAACTATTTGAAGCACGATAAAGGAACATACAGGAAATTTGGGACACCATAAGAAGACCAAACCTTCAAATCATAGGAATAGATGAGAGAGAAGAATCCCAGGTCAATGGTGCAGACCAGAACTTCAGCAAGATTAGAGCAGAAAACTTCCACAAAGTAAGGAAAGACACACCCCATATAAAAACAAGAAGCAACATAACACCAAACAGACAAGACCAGGAAAGAAAATCCCCATGGCCTATCAGAGCTAAAACAAGTATACAAAGCAAAGAAATCTGAGAAAGACAAAATGAAACTTGCAGATAAAGGAAAATCCACAAAAGTAACAGCTGACTTGCCAATGGAAACTTTGAAAGTCAGGAGAGCCTGGAACAGCACATTTCAAGGCCTTATAAAACAAGACTAATATACTCAGCTAAACTATCTGCTGTACACAAAGGAGACAATAATAAAAATCAGAACAGAAATTAATTTAAAAAGAGAATACAAAGAATTAATAAATCTAAAAGCTAGTTCTTTAAGAAGGTCAACAAGATCTTCTTAAAGAGAATCTTGGTTAGTTGAGAACCTTGGCTTGACTAACCAAAAGAGAGGACCAAAAGAAACAGAATCAGAAATGAACAGGTGTGGTGCTTTGAATGAGAATGTCCCCCATAGGCTCATATATTTGAATGCTTAGTCAGTCACCACAGAGTGGAACTGCTTGAGAAGGATTAGAAGGATTAGGAAGTGTGGCCTTGTTGGAGGAAGTGTGTCTATGAGAGTGGGCTTTAAGATTTCAAAAGTCTATGCCAGACCCAGTCTCTCTCTCTTTCTGCCTGCTGCCTCCAGATCAAAATATACAGCTCTCAGCTACTGTTTCAGCACCATGCTTGTGTGCTTCCCACCATGATGGCCATGGACTAGATGGCCTCTAAAACTTTAAGCAAGCCTACAATTAAATGCTTTCTTTTATAAGAGTTTCTTTGGCCATGACGTCTCTTCACAGTAATAGAACAGTAACCAAGATAACAGGGAAACATTACAAGAGACACCAAAGAAATTCAGAATATTATAAAGAAATATTTTTAAAGCTTGTACTCCATTAAGTTGGAAAACCTAAAAGAAATAGATGAAACCATCAAAATTAAACCAAGAATTCAACAACCTACATAGACCCATAACAAATGAGGAAACTGAAATAATGATAAAAAGGCTTCCAACTAAAATTCAGTCCAGGGTCCAATGGATTCAAAGCAGAATTCTACCACACTTAAAAAGATCTATAGCCAATCCTTCTAAAATTATTTTAAAAAATAGAAAGAAAAGGTCCACTTCCAAGCTCTACAAAGCTAGTATTACTCTGATACCCAAACCAGATAAACACACAACATCAAAAAGAAAACTACAGGCCGAATATCCCCGTTGAACACAGACTCAAAAATAATAAAATACTTGCAAACAGAATAAAGACATACATCAAAGAGATTATACACTATGACCAAGTTGGCTTTATCCCAGAAATGCAGGTGTGGTTCAACACAAGCAAGTCAAGAAATGTAATAAACCACATACATGACTATAAAGACAAAAATTACATCATCTTAATAGGTCAGGAAAATCCAACATGTCTTCATGATAAAAGTCCTAGAGAAAGCAGGACCAGAGGAAACATGCTTCAAAATAATATAAGCTATGTATGAGAAACCCATCGTCAACATCATCTTAAATGGAGAAAAGCTTGAAGCAGTTCCCCTGAAATCAGAAACAAGACGGTCATATCCACTATCCCCACTCCTTTTTAATATTTTGCTTGAAGCACTAGCTGAAGCAATAAGGTGAGAGACAGAAACTAAAATGATACAAATAGGAAAAAAAGAAGCCAAACCATATCTGTTTGGCAGATGACATATTATGTATAAAAAGATCCTCAAAATTCGACTAGCAAACTTCTAGAAATTATAAACCATTTCAGCAATGTGGCAGGATACAGAATCAATTCACACAAATCAATGGCTTTTCTATAAACTAACAACACACACGAACATATGCCCATTCCAATAGCCTCAAAGAAAATAAAATAGGAATAAACCTAACTAAGGAAGTGAAGGATCTCTACAATGAAAACTTTAAACCTCTGGAGAAAGAGATAAAGACACTAGAAAATGGAAAGATACTCTATGCTTGTGAATTGGTAGAATTAATATTGTGGAAATGATCATTTTACCAAAAGTTATATTGATTGAATGCAATACCATCAAAATCTCTATATTATTCTTCACAGAAATAGAAAAACTATCCTAAAATTCATATGGAACACAAAAGACTCTGGATAGCCAAATTATCCTGAGCAAAGAGAAGAATGCTGAAGGGATTATGATTCCTATCTCAAGCTATGTTACAGAGCCACGGTAAACAAAATGGCACTGGCACAAACTCAAACATATAGACCAATGGAACAAGATCAAAGACCCAAACATGAATACACATAACTTCATTCATTTAATATTGTAAAGAGTTGACAAAAACACATGCTGGGGAAAAGAAAACATCTTTAACAAACGGTGCTGAGGAAATGGGATGTCCACATCTGGAAGAATGAAATTAGACACCTATCTACCACCTTGTTAAAAACAAAAATGAGAACTAACTTCAAATGGATCAAAGGCCTAAATGTGAAAGCTGGAACAGTGAAACTATTAGAAGAGAACATAGGTTGTGCCCTACATGATACAGGTATAGGAAAGGACTTTCTGGACAGGCCTCTATTTGACCCAAAATTGAAGCCAACACTTGACAAGTGGGACTTCACAAAACTAAAAAGCTTCTACCCAGCTAAAGAAGCAATCAGTATTGTGAAGAGTAAGACCATAGAATGGGAGAACATCTTTGTCAGCCACTGTGAAAGCCTGGACTTGACTTTACAGGCTCTACCTTAGGGAAAGGGCCACCGTCTCAGACCACCTGCTGTACTCAGTTCCTGGAAGGGCCTCAGGAATGTGCTATGACAACTCAAATGGATACAGAGCAGTATCCTCCTGCAGACATCCTGTCTGCAGTTTATGAGCCTTGAAGATATCTACATAATCCTGCTAAGCAGTCCAGATAATCCTGTTCAGCAGGTTGTGGTTCCCCACCAAAAGTCTAACCCAGTGGTTTCAAATGTGGTTTGGTGCCCAAACTCTAGACCAATAGTTTCAAAAAATCACCTTGTCCCATATCCCTTCTACCCAATCCCAAGTTGCCAATTCCTGGCTTGTGGTTTTTTTTTTCCTGTAAAAACTTTCTACACCTGGGCTCATGGTCACTTCCACATTTCCTTCCATCTGCCATGCAGTGGCCCAGGTTGAATCTGAATAAAAGGACTCTTATGTGCTTGCATCAGAAACTGACTCCTCGGTGGTCGCTGGGGGTTTCATGAAATGTGTATCACACTGTATATCTGACATAGAATTAATATCCAGAATATATAAGAACCTGAAAAAAAGAAAGAAAAGAAAATGACCCATTCAAAAACTTGGCTTTGGATTTAAACAGAGAGTTCCCAGAAGAAGAAATAACAATAGCTAAGAATGGTCTCAAAAACTGTTCATCATCCCTTGCAATTAGGGGAGTGCAAATCAAACCAACTTTTGAGATTTCATTATACCCCAGTCAGAATGGCAAAGATCAACAAAACAAATTGTGGAGAAGACGTGGGAAAAGGGCATCCTCATTCACTATTGGTAGGATAGTAAACTGGTTCAACCACTCAGGAAATCAGTGTAGAGAATCCTCAAAAGACTGAAACAATCTGTCATATGACCCAGCTATACCACTCTTCCACATATGCCCAAAGGACTTGACATTGTACTCCACTGATACTTGCTCAGCCATGTTTGTGGCTACTCTATTCGCAATAGTTAGAAAATGGAAACAACCTACACATCCTCCAACAGATGAATGAATAATAAAAGTGTGGTATATACATACTGGCTAGAAAAGATCAAACTGAATGATAGAAACCAGACCCAAAAGGACATGTTCTCTCCTCAGAGGTTACCAGCTCCAAATCTTCAGTTATGAGTATATAGCCTGGAGCAATTGCAGAAACCAGGAAAGTAAAAAAGGACCTTTGTGGTGGTGGTGGTGGTGGTGGGGAGCAGTAAAGAAGTGACAGAGAGGGGAATAGCAGAGTCCAAGTGATCTGAAGGGAGACATGGGAAAAATGAGGGGGACTTTAGTTAGAGAGGGGAGAGACAAACATAGAAAAGGGGGGGAGGAGATTAAATAACTATGAGGATGTCCAAAAAAGTCATAAGGAATCATGTAATTAACTACCTAAAAATACCTATAATATATGTAGGATGGTATAAATATCAACATATATAATGTAATGAAACTTTCTCATGTGAGCTGACATGCACCCCCCCACCAAGAGCCAGAGACGAACAAAACCCCAACATTTAGGCATGAGAGAAGCCCTCTTTTGAGTTGTTGGTCTGGGGTTGTCGAAGAGACTGAAAAAATTATAGGGATTGCTATTGCCCTTGGTTGTCTCCAGAGGTGGAAGGCAATTCCCTATTTCTGAAGACATCATGAACTTTGGACACAGGGCCCAGAGGACCTGAGCTAGATCTGATCTGAAAGCCTCCTCCTTGGGGACCAGCTCCACCAGGCGCTAGGCGAACTTCCAAAGGGAGAAGGAACCAACAGTGTTACCCAGCTATAATTCCCATGCATCGCAACGACGGCCAGCATGGATTGAAGATTCCAAGGATGCAACTGTGGTACACATACTTTGTTGGTAACAGTAGCTCTCTAATTGGACTTCAGAGATGATCAGCATGAGGGAATGTATTCCCGGTACTAGAAACCTGGGCATGTCTTGGAGCTAGTGAAGTCATGGATCTCAGAGGAGAACCTACACCTGCCTCCTTACTAAACCAGCGTAACTCTATTCTAATTATCTGTCCTCATGCCCACTGATGAGGGTGTAGGGTTTTTTTCTCTCTTTGCTCTTTGGGGACCCACCACACAGCTCCCAAATACACAGAGACTTATTCATACTTATGAATGCCCAGCCTTAGCTTAGCTTATTGCTAGCCTTTTTTTTTTTTTAACTTAAATTATCCCATCTACCTTTTGCCTCTGGGCTTTTACCTTTTTTTTCTATTCTATATACTTTTCTTCTTACTCTGTAGTTGGCTGTGTGGATGGGTGGCTGGCCCCTGGTGTCCTCTTCCTTCTCCTTTTCTTGCTCCTACCTTTTCTCTTCTATTTATTCTCTCTGCCTGGCAACCCCATCTATTTCTCGCTCCTGCCTAGCTATTGGCCGTTCAGTTCTTTATTAGATCATCAGATGTTTTAGACAGGCAAAATAACACTGCTTCACATAGTTTAACAAATGCAACATAAAAGAATGCAACACATCTTTGCATCATTGAACAAATATTCCATAGCATGAAAGAATGTAACACATCTTTAACTAATATTCCACAACATGAGGTTAGTCTTCACCCCTCATCAAAGAAACTTCTCCTTGTAACAGATGAAGAGTATTACAGAAAGCCACAACCAATAAAAATGTAGAGTTGTAAGGCCACTACCAACTGATACATCTACAATACAATTCCTACACCTAAGGTTCAGTGATCATTGTGGAAGGTGGTGGTAGTGGGGATGTAAGCACGAGGATCAGAGAATTTGCTGTGAGATTGTGTTTCCTAGAAATGTCAGAGAATCTACACCCGTGAAGTCTTACCAACATGACTTCCTAAACACAACCCAAGCAAGGACTACAATTTTAACATGCTAATGTGGAAGACAGAATGCCAAGGAGGCCCTGACCCTAGACAAAGAACTACAGGCAACCAAGGAATACCAAAAGTGAGAGAAATAGTCTTCCTCAGAGAGAGCACACCAATTAGTTATCCAACACAAAATATGTGAGTCCTGAAAACATACGTATAGCTAGCATTATACAGACCTGGCAGGTTGTATTTGTATGCTTAGGAATATTTTTGTAACAACAATACAGGAAGAAGATGGATTACAGACAGTATTAGAATCCCTGAAAGTGACATGAATGGAATGGTATTGTGAGGAATCTGAAGCAACAATTGCACAGTTCCTATTATTAATGGCAGAACATGCAACTGATACCAACAATCTTCCCAGCAGCAACTTGCACAAATCTAAATGGAAGATAAACATACAGGGTGCATCCTCTGTAGTCAGATGTGATTTGGCATGAAATGTAGATAAGAGAGATGGGTTCACTAAGTGGGTAAGCGATAGGGATATTTCAGTGATCCCACTGCATCCCCCATTCCATTGACCTGAAAGAAGAAGAAGGTGACATCACAGGATGGAACTGTCACAGCTTCTTTCCTGACAGGGTGGCCAATGGTGCCTAGAGGTGAGGGCCATTCAAGGTGGCCAGAAGCTACAGGTTGAATTGTGGATTTATTGGCCTTGTACTAATAGACAGGATATTTGGGCTCTGGTGGATGGTGGTGGAGGGGCCAGGTATTTCTAGGTTAGTGGATGCCTCTAGAGCACCTGGAGCAGTGGGAAGCAGTAGATATAAACAGAGGTGTAGTGGTACAGATTTTAAAAAGGGCTAAGCTTGTCTTAGAGGTGGACAGTTACTCCTGCCTCCATTAGGCTGTATGAATTTCTCCTCTGCTGGGACATACCCTATATATAATCACTGATGAGTTTTTCTCAAGAATGTGAACTGCAGGGTCTATGACTAATTGTTCATGTAGATGGGACCCTTTCAACAGCCAGGTGTGGTCAGTGTAACAGAAAGATGGCTCCCTGAGAATAAATGTGCATTGTAGAGAGCTAAAGAAGGCAGTACCCCCACCCATGATGTTGTACCTAACATCACTCTTTTTCTTAAATATTTATTTTTTGATAATTTTATATCTGTACATAAAACATTTTGATCACACTTCCCATTCTTATCCTCCTCCTACCCCCCAACCTCTCCCCACCTTCTCTCCCATCAAGACCCTGTCCCACTTTTATATATTTTTGTTTAATTCTCTGCGCTCTACTAGGTTATCTGTACAAACACAAGTGTGGGACTATCCACTGGAACATGAGAAACCAGGCACTACCTCACTGAAGACTATTACTTCCTCTCCTCTGTAGCTCCTGACTGATATTAATTCCCCTGGGTCAGGCTTGGCTCCACAAACTCCCACCTGTACCCCCCCCATCTGTAACTGAATGTCTAGGGGTTAAGTCTTGTGTAGACTCTATGCAGGAAACTTTAGTTTTTGTGAGTTGGAGTGCTGTGCTATGCCATGCTGTGCCTTTAAGGAAGCACATTTCCCAGCCCTCCTCAGGGCTCTGATCTTATGTTCTCTCTGACTCTGTTCTGCAATGCGCCCTGAGCCTTGGAGGAGGTGATACATGTGTCCCTTTTAATGTGGGGCACTCAAGAGTCACTTGTTGTCGGTATCTTGATCAGCCATGAGTCTCTGCATTAACCACTGTTTGTTGCACAAGTAAGCTTCTTCGATCAAGGCTGAGGGCAGCACTGGCCTTTGGCTATAAACAGGACAGACAATTGATACAATTGATGGGAACTTCTCACGCTGTATTATTAGACCTAACTTTTATTATCCTCTTATCTGCTGAATCCCAAGACCAATTGGCACTTGATTGGAATGGGCTGCCAGGGATCCTGCCTACCTTTTGTAAAATAGGTTTCTTTATAAAATGCCAGCCTCTGAGTACCTTACAGATTTAGCAAACCACCTAAAAGACAAGTAAAATGAATGAAGACGGGAACTCAACCCATACCAGGTGCAAGTTCCAGGCCCAGCTGTAAAGTATTGGGACTTTCATGTTTGGGTAAGGCAGATGATACCTGGCAAGGTATTTGGAAAAATCCAATGACAGCTTGTGCTTGTAAATATAAAACATCCATTAACCAGTTAAGAGTAGAAGGCAGCCTATGTGGATGGGAAACAGCATGCCTGTAAGATATAGGTTATTGAATGAAAATCTCAATGCTGGGGTGTGTAGCTGGAGTTTTCTCCAGTCCCACTCAGGCCTGCAGCCACTCAGACACAAATAAACACACAGAGACTTATATTATTTATAAACTGTATGGCTGTGGCAGGCTTCTTGCTATCTAGTTTTTATATCTTAAATTAACCTATTTCTATAAAAAAATCTATACCTTGCCATGTGGCTTGTGGCTTACTGGTATATTTACATCTTACTTCTCATAGCAGCAGTGGCTGGCAGTGTCTCCTGACTCAGCCTTCCACTTCCCAGAATTCTCCTCTCTCCTTATCCTGCCTATACTATACTTCCTGCCTGGCTACTGGCCAATCATCATTTTATTTCTCAATCAATCAGAGCAACACATTCACAGCTCACAGAAAGACATCCCCAGCAAGGGTGAATTTACCTCTCTGCTGAGTTGTTGGCCAGGGAGTTTTCTGAAGCTACACATGCATTGTAGGTTATTGCCACTGCCATTGGGTGAATGCTAAAATTCAATGGCAAACCCCTGATGCTGAAAATAGTGTGTGCTCTGGTTTCAAGACACAGAGAAATTAAGCTACGACTAAACTGGAAGCCCCCTCTTTCTTGGCTAAAATCTGTAGGGCCAGAAGGTACTAGGGGCAAGATTAACATTCATGGTCCAGCTATGCTATGGATTCTGTGTGTTGGTACCATCACCATGCCAGGCAATATGTGCTACAATAGAGAAATTGTGGCAAGACTGTTTCTAGGTGCAGCCAATGGCCTTCTAATTGGATTTAAGACTTGCCCCACAGTGGGGAAGGCAAATTTGGCACTCAAAGTCAAGGTAACAACTTGTATCCGCAGGCACCCATAGACCTTGGTTGGGAAGTTCCTGCTATTATCTTGTTAGGTGGATATGATCACCTTTCAAATTGCCTTCTAAATATTTGTGCTTATAACCTTAGATTTCTGTTGCTTTTGTCTATAATAGAAGGAAACATTCATATAGTGGGTGGTGATTCTGAGCAGAAATTCCTAACTGGTCAAACCCTCGGGGATAAATATCTGCTGCTGTAGTCTACATTGATTGTGGTGGTTTGAATGAGAATGGGCCCCATAGGCTTATATATTTAATTGCTTGGTTCTCAGTTAGTGGACTCTTGGGAAGGATTAGGAGGTGTGGTCTTGTTGGAGTAGGGGCGATCTTGTTGGAAGAGGTATGTCACTGGGGGTGGGCTTTGAAGTTTCAAAAGCCCATGCTAGGCCCAGTCTTTCCTCCCTATGGATGAGGATGTAAAGCTCCCAGTCCCTGCTCCATGATCATCATGGACTAACCCTCTAAAACTGTAAGCAAGCTCCCAGTTAAATACTTTGTTTTGAACATTGCCTTGGTTAAGGTGTCTCTTCACAGCAATAGAAAACTGAAACTATATATATCCTTTCAAGGCAGGCTTGGGAAATATCACAGAAGAGGAGGAAGTGAGAATGTAAGAGTCAGATGAAGGAGTGGAATGGATTGAGTATGGCATCACCAAACCATGAGTGTACCCCCATGAGATTGTGCCTATTATCATCCCCTTATAGAAGGGGTCATTAGATCCTGGGTCAAGAGTGTAGTCACCACTCACTGCTGCATGAGCTGCATATAATCCTAACCTAGCTTTGTGTGGCCTTGGGGAAGGATATAGAAGACAGAAGATTTTCTGGGACAAGGGGGTCTAGTAGTGCAGCTCCCATGAGTCACCGCTTATGCAGGGGTAGAGATTTTTAGTACTTCAGATGCCTTAAGTGTCACTCTGCTCCTGGAAGTAGATCCCACACTCACTGGTTTATCAGACTGGATTTTTTGATCAGCTGAAGTCTTATCTTGGGTGAATAGGCATTTCTGTGTTTCTCCCTTGTAAAAGGCAAGAGCAACTCAAACTCTAACATAGTTCCAGCTTCACTAAGCTGAGTGGGTGGGGACACAGGCAGGAGGCTGTTAAGTAACTCCCCTGGACACTCTGATGATTGAGGGTCATTGACTAGCTTTGAGAAATTGGCCTGTTGATAATTTTCCAGTATTTATTATTTCATATCAGTTCTCTCTGTCAACCAGAAATGATCTAATTTATTATAGTGAGTGGTTTAGGCTCATTTCATGTATGTGGTGTGTGTGTGTGTGTGTGTGTGTGTGTGTGTGTGTGTGTGTGTGTGTGTACATGCGCACATACACATTTGCACAAGTGCTTGCACATGCAAGGACATGTGCATTAGGTATCATTCCTCAAAAGCTATCAGCTTTGACTTGGAGATAAGGTTTCTCACTTGGACCTAGGCCTTGTAGATTGTACTAGGTGTCTACAATAAGGATATTATTCTTCCTTAGTCTGGAGTCACAGAGCGAGAAATGGACCCTTCTATTTTCATTAGCACAGTGATGTGTTTCTGAGTTCTGTGTTACATTAATAGTATTCATATATGATTTTATGAGTAAAAAATGGGACTAAGATAGCTTAATAGTGATCAGCAGCAAAAATATTAGAAAATCATAGGCATTTGATTGTTTCTGCACTGGCTGCTGAGAGCAAAGGAGAAGAGGACACCATTGTTATTAACCTCATGTGACAATAATAAAATGGTGTGCACAGGCTGGGGCCAAAGGAAGCACACGAACAATGAATACAATAATGAAATGTTTAATTTATCCTGTTCCTTTCATCAAAAACACTGAGGTATTCATGAGTGACAGCTGGGTCTTGCAGCAGCATCTCTGTATGTTAGGCAGCAAAGAGATCAACTAGCACTGTGTTTTCCCCCAGTGGAGAAATTAAAGACTAGAACATTTAATAAGGATAGGCATAAAAGATAGAACCAAACACAAGAATAGAACTAAGGATGGCCCCAGGGTTCATAACTTTCTCTCACACATTGCAGTTCCCACATCCTGCTTGGCAAATCCAGCCATTCTCAGAACACATCTTGGCTTGCGGAATCCATCAGAAGTTGAGTGCACGGATGGGCTCTTAGATTCAGCTGAACAAAGGTGGGTGATAGCTCTGGTGTGTAGCTGAGAGATGCTGGCAGGGAGCACTCTTTTCTTGAATTATCTAGTCTGAATTTCTTTTTTTTCTTTAAGCAGACTCTGAGTAAAGGGGACTATTAAAGGAGGGCGGAGTGAAAGCCATCCTATTTCAGTTCTCAAGGCTTTACAGAGAAGTATCTTAATTAAACATGAAGCCCAAACTCCCCATTTCTGCCTTGAGTGACTTCTTTCTCTTCCTGTATTAAACATGTGTCTGTCCCACTTGTCTGGCATCATGGGCAAACTGTTCTGTTGAGGGCTGAATGCCATCACAGCTGCCTTTGTTGGGTCTGCAAGCCTATTTCTTGGAGGCTTGTCAGCTCTTGGACATCCATGGACGATCAGAGCTAGAAATCCTGCTGTGAAAAAGTACCCCCAGATATCTGAGAGGAAAACCCCCATTCAGTGTTTGGTTTGGACAGGAAGTAGGAAGTCCGTCGTTAGCTTTGCTATAATTGAGGGTGACTGAGGGATCACTTGCCATGAATATGCAAATTCCACCTGGCAGGTTGTGTAGAACGGACAGTTTAAAGATGGACCTGACTCTCCCATTTGAAAACCTTGGTAGTTCCTTTTGTTAGTAAGGCCTTTAGCTCTTGCTTCTTACATCACCTCCATAATTTTGCTACCTTGACCCTTCTTTCCCTTTCTTGTATCAAATAATATCTTTCTTTTCTTTATTTAAGCAGTCTTTCCAACCAAAGCCCAGGAAACACTACATTAGTCTGTAGTCTTTCCTCTCTCAAGTAGAAACAGGAATGCTGGATTTCCATCTTCATTCTAAAGCCTTCCGAGGCCTCTCTTTCTTCCCTGTTCTTCATTCACCCTCTTGCTCAATATTGAATCTCTCCAGGTCACCTTGACCCCTTTAATATAAAGACATCAGAAAGATCTGCCTCACTTGGCCAAGCCTGGTTTTCAACATCATATATTAAAATTGACTTTAGCATATAGATCACCATATATACAATCAATTAATCTCAAAAGAAAAAAATTAAGGTACACGGCACCTCCTTTAATACCCTCTCATTTTAATTTCAACTCACTGACTATTGGCCATTAACCCTTTTAGAAAGGAACACAACTCAGCACTTCCGTGCTCAATTATCTTTGACTTTCAATCCAAACTGAACCATTTACTGAGCAAGCAGGGAGGGAAACGCTAAAAGCAAAAGCTATTAAAGAATTATAGACTTAAGAAGCTACACAGCACCTGTGAATTTGCTCTGTAGTCAAAGAACTTATAAAATTGTACACACATTAGGAGCAAAGTTCCCGCCCAGCATGCATTGATTTAATGGCCTAACACCCAGTAATGTAAAGTACGGACCTTGGTTCTTAGGGCACATTTGGTTGTTATCCTCTCTTCCTTAATAGGACAGGGTTTAAAAATACGCTACTGTGCATACACAATAGCTGCTTTGCACGTATGCTTTTATCTGTGAAGAAATTATTCTCTTCGGCAAGAGATTAAAATAAATGCATAACAGCTTGTCAGAATCGCTAATCCCAATAAACTCTGAGAAAATTCAGCCTTTGAAAAAGTCATCTCAAACTTTGACCTCAACTATAAACACTAATAAAATTTTATTTACTCCTGAAATGGACAATGAGAAAAAAAAAATGTGGCAGATGTTTTCCTCCCATATACAGGCTGGGATGCCAGGTTGGTGCTGGGAAAAGCCAGTGTATGTATTACTGCTTGATGTGATCCAGATAGGGACGAATTTATATGTGGTTTAAGATGAATCAGGAATGAAATCAGGTTGATGTTTTGAGTCAAGTAGGTAACAGGATGGGAGGGTGAATGGGTACAGGCTGTTTCTACTGGAAAGGGTTTCTGTGAATGTGAAGACTGATATCGGGACCTCCTCTGCACTGTGGCTTTCCGTGAGGTTTTATGGGGTTGAGAGTGAGGAAGAGGAACGAGATTCTTTGTGCCAAGAACTGTGCTAGAACCCTGTTTTGTCACAACCTTGACTACTGCTCTCTCCTCCTCCCCTCCTTCCTCCTCCTCTTCCTCCTCATCTTTTATCTTCTCTTCCCCCACACTCCGAAAGTCTCACAGAATGTGTGAATTTGTCAAATTGTGTTGGAGTCTTCACATTTTTTTTTTCACTTAATTTCTTGCTCCTGTCTACTTGTTCTCTTTGTCTTCGGTTATTGCCTTTGGATTGGGGAGTCCAAAGGAATCTCCAGCCGGGATTTTTCAGGATAAATTAGAGTCCCAGCTGTAAAGCCTGGAGGAAGAACAAGGAATCGCTCCCTAAATGGATCACCAGTCCTTGGCACATGTTTTTCTAATAACTCAGCTAATTCCCCTCGAGTCTTTCCTGAGACTTCAGAATCCCTTGTGATAGCTGGTTTATACCAAAGGAACTTTGTGCATACACATGCGTGTTTGTGAATGTGTGTGTGTGTGTGTGTGTGTGCTTGAGCGCGTGTTGCACACATGCCTGGAGGTCAACATTGAGTGTCTTCCTCTATTGCTTTCCAGCTTATTTCGAGAGACAGGGTTTCTCACTATTTTGGCTAGACTGGCTGGCTAGAGAATTCCAGGGCCTGTCTGCTTCTGCTCCCCTTGTGCTGCTGGGATTACAGACACATGCCATCATGCCTAAGTTGTATGTAGGTGCTAAAGATCCAAAGTCAGTCCTTCATGCTTCATAGCCAGCACGCTAACACTAAGCTACCTCCCCTACCCACACAAAAAGAACCAGATACAAGTCAAGTTTTGATGCCTCCTGGGGAGATAGCGTGCCCTATGTACAATCACAAAATCTGGAGTGAGTATCATCAAGGAAGCGTTTAGATCAATCTCAGAGTAACATGGGATAATAAAACATTTGACTGCTGAATGTGACCTCAGAGAAGCTGTCAAACCAAGGTCTCCATTTGGTCAGAAGCCCAGTAGCTGCTCACTCAGCCTGAGGTTCTTCTACCATCAAATGGATACAAGTTCAAGTGTCAATGACAAACCCCGGTGCCACCTACTTTTACAAAGTTCACATTAACATTTTATCCTGAATGCTGTTCCCATTTTTGTGTAGCTATGAGTACTGGTGTTAAATGTCAGTGATGGAGGTGAGGTAGAGGGTCTCAAGAAGTTTATGCTGACCACAAGTACATATGGAGTCATGTACATGCTGCATTCCATTCTCTTTTAAAACTTGTAATTGTATTATTTTTAAGTGTGTGTGTGTGTGTGTGTGTGTGTGTGTCTGTGTGTGTGTGTGTGTGTGTCTGTGTGTGTGTGTGTGTGTGAGTGTGCCTGGGAATATGCACAGGAGAACAGGTGCCTGCAGAGGCCAGAGGTGTTGAATCCCCTGGAGATGGAATTATAGATGATTATGAAGCATCCAACATGGGTGCTGGGAACCAAACTCTGGTCCTTGGAAGTGCAGCTGAGCCATCTCTCCAGCTCCACTGTTGTGTTTTATAAAACAGTTTTTACCTAAAGTAATTTGTCTGACTGTAGGATCTAAGCCAGCCCATTGCAGTAGCATTCCCTGACTATTCCAGTCCAATCATTGCCAAACTTCAGTGTGCATTGCTAGCCAGAAGGTGGATTCAGCAGGTCTCCTCGTGAGGGGACTGCGAGTTTATTTCCGTAGCAGGCTCTCAGCTGCTGCCTCTGCGGTTGTTACTGATCCATGGCCGTTCTTTGGGATCTACTGTTACCTGAACAACTTCTCTCCAAACTCTCAGCTCGGGAGCAATGTGAGACACTTCTTCGGAATGAGTGGCCATTGACCGGCTCTGACATCTGAGAGGAAGATTAGCCAGTAAGGCAGGAAGAGGGGAATGTAGATGCTGTTAGGAGTAGAAAAGAGAGGAAAGGGAGGAGAGGGAAGACGAGGAGAGGAAGCGGAGAAAACAGGACAAAGGGGGAGAGGAGAAGAGGAAAGGGAAGAAGAGGAAACAAAAGACGAGGAGCAGAACGGACACAGGATAGACGACAGCAGTTTGTTCATAAAGGGTACCAACTCTTTTATGTTTAAACCTCTTAATACTTCTTCTACGTGTATGTAGATTGTGAGTGAGTGTGTGTGTGCTCATGTACATGTGGGTGCATGTGCCCATATGTGCACTTCTGTGGTGGCCAGAGGTTGGTGTCCACTGTCTTTCTCTATTGCTCTTCATCTTAAGATTTTTGAGATAGAGTGGTTCTCCAATTGGCTGCCTGGCTGCAGTAAGCTTCAGGCCTCTACCTGGCTCGCCTCCCCTGCCCACCATGCCTGGCTGTCTGGTGGGTGCTAAGGATCCAAATGCAGGCTCTATGCTTATGCTGTGGGCACCTTCCCGTTGATTTTTCCATTGGATTACACTATCAGTTTCCTTGATATTTTCAGTGTCACTTTTAGGAAGTCTTGTTTTGGTAATCTATAGAGAAAACATTTTCCAAGTGTGGAAACACAATTACAGTGATGTTTTGGCCTCCCCTTCCCTTCTGTATGCGTCTCACAGTATCCGATGATGCTGTATACAAATGAAAATCCCACTACAGGCCTCCACGCCATGAATGAAATAAGCAAACTGAGATGGTGTGGAGGAGAAATCTATCCTCCAGAGGAACAGTATGAAATAAGAGGGGAAACAAACCCAGCTGAAGCCTCCATATGTCCAGAGATGAGTCTGTGACAGACCATGTGGTGGCGAGGATAAGCTCTGGCTGCCAATTTCTACACAGAAAAGCATGAAATTGATTTCAGATAAAGATTGATCCAGGAGTGTAGAAGGTAAGAAATGATGGGCTTAATGCAGAATGCCAGGGTGGTGTGGACTACAAATGCCAGCTGACAGACTCATCGGCAACAAACTGCGAAGGTCAGTGTCTCTGGTGTCCAACAGGAGTTAGTGCAGCAAAGCCCTGCCGCATCCCCTCATTGTTTTCCAGACCGAACTTATCCGAGGAGTTTGTAAGTTGAGGGGGGAGGGGAGTTAAGCCTCTCCAATGTGCTTTCTAAAATGCATGGGACTCTGAGTTATCTTTTCTCTGTTGTTTGCCCTTTTTATTGCAAGGCATCATTCGTTGTGGGCAATAGTGGTGATTTTCAGTGACAGCTAAAAATACACATGGAAAAAAAAGTAAATAGGAAAAGTACTTAATGTTCCTGGTAAATCAATGAAAGCACCACAATTTCATGTCTGTGAAGGGATGAACGCAATTCACTCTAAACTCAGACAAATGAGTTTATCTAAGGAAGATCACAAGCAAACAGCAAAAGCCTGATGCTGTTTATTTCTTTTGGACTGAGCAAATGATTCTCTACAAACAAGTTAAACCTGCTCTTAATAAGAACTGAGGTCACTTAGGCCCATTTCCTCGGCTCAGAGGTCAATGTCAGATGTCATTCTAACTATACCTTGTTGTCACTATCAGCGTCAGAATTGGGGGATAGACCACTCTTTGGGATAAATAATTTTTAAAGGCCTCCTGGATTCTTGGTTTTCTAAATAAGGGAAACCGTGAAGGGAATATAGTCAGATTCAGAAAGAACATATACAATGGCAAACCCCACGGGATTCCCTTTTCCATTCCCATCTGAGGGTGCTGTCAGCAGGGTCCCACCCTAGTTCCTGAAGCTGTAGGCACCACTGCTTGAACCTCTGTTCTGTTTCTTCTGTGATTAGGGACACAGATGTGGACATGTGTCATTACAATGGGTTTTAACATGTTTATCTCAATTCTGGGAATTCCTTCTTTTTTTAAAGATCTGTTTTCTATCTCCCTCAAAATAAGCATGCAACTTTCACAAACATCTTATACAGAACTGGGGTTGATTCACAAATGTGGATGTAGAAGGGCCTTAGTACAGATTCAGGCTATCTGCCATCTACAGGACCACAAATTAAGCATTTTTTTTGTAAGCTACATGAAAAGCGTTCCGAAGGAGCCAGGCGTGAGAGTTCAGGGTTTTCATTCCTTCTAACACTGTGAAGCTCCTCTTCAGTGCAGACTTAATTGCCTCTTCATTTTTAAACTAACCTTGTGGACAGCACATTATTTACTAGAGGAAAAAATGATAATTTTTGGCAGTAAACATCAGCTATTAATGCAGACTCATAAGCCTAGTAAATAGTGTTAACTGTTTTTCTTTTAATCTCAGTTTACCATCTAAATACTTGCCAGGCAGAATGTCATTGTTAGGCTTGGGTATATATATATATATATATTCCTTCGCAAAGTTGATTTATGTTTACCTTTCAAAGATGTATGTGCTGGAAATGCAAAACTGCCAATGAAAGAAATTTGAGGAAATGTGAACAGATGGAAGGCTGTTTTGTGCTCATGGGTTTCTAAAACTTAATGCTTTAAAAAATGCCTGTGCTACCCAAAGTGATCTCTATATTAAAAGCAATCCCTATCAATTTTCCAATGATATGTTTACAATATAAAAAATGATTTTAAAATTTACATGAAGTCACAGAAAACCTCAAATAGCCAAATCAATCTCATAAAGGAAGAATAGGGCTAAAAGCATCACATTTCCTGCTTTCAAAACATATTACAAAACAACAGTGATTAAAACCATAATATCAACATGAAAATACACATATAGACCAATGGAGTCAAGTAAAGAATACAGAGATACAGCCTTACATATAACAAGTAATTTAATAAGGACAAGGAGAACCTATGTGGAGAAAAGTCAATCTCTTCAACCAATCAACCAGTTGCCCCAATTTTCACCAGTAAATAATGAAATTGGACAATTGTATTATAGATAAAAACAATTTAAAACGTTTCAGAGACATAAGCCTAAGACCTTAAGCTGTGAAACTCTTGGAAGAAATGTCTCATGACATTGATGTTGGCAGTAATTTCCTGGTAATCATATTGTAAACAAGACAACAACAGCAAAAATAGGTTAAGTGGGAACAAGTCGAATCTAAAGCTTTCTGTGCAGCAGAAGACGAAGACAAGATAACTGACAGAGTGGAAGGAAACCTTAGCAGACTGTATATCAGATAAGGGGCTACCTGACAAAATACAAGGGGCTGCTTGTAACTCAATAGCAAATATAACCTATTTAACCCAGCATCAAAACAGCAACAACAAAGTCTGATTTAAACTCGGAGCTATGGCTTTGGAGAAACATTTCTACAAATAAGATACAACTGGCCAGCAATACTACGGTTTCCCTTCAGGTTGTTTGGATTGGCTTTTTACAAATGGTTGCAAATATAGAAAAGATGGTCAGTGTCACAAATCAAGGATCGAGAATGCCTCACTTATTAGGATGCTGCTATCAAAACCCCAGAAGACTTGAGTCTTTGTGATTGGAACAAATAGACACTGGAGTTATTATACAATGGGAAAATGTAGCCACTATGAAAACAGCATGAGGGGTCATCAAAAGACTAAAGTAGCAAGCTATTATATGACCTTTCAACTCCACTTCTGAATAGCTATCCAAAAATTTGAATTGGGATCCTAAAGAAGTATTAACACTCCCAAGTTCACTGCAGCGCATGCACGACAGCTAAGCTGTAGACACGGACTCATCTCCTTATTGGCAGATGAATGGATATTTACCTTTAAGAAAAGCAAATTCTATGATACGTGGCAATAGGGATGAATCTGGAGAACAATACACTAGATAAAATGTCAGTCACAGAAAGACAGACATAACATGGGCCGTTTATAGCATGGTCTCTAAAACAGTCCAACTCCCAGAAACAGCAAATGGTAGCAAATGCCAGGAGCCAGGAATTGGGGCATGAGGGAGTTGCTAATCAATAAACATAAAATTTCAGTCATGCAATATGACTAAGCTGTAGAGGTCCACTGTACAGCACTGTGCACAGTCAGCAGGATTGTACTGCACATGAGCAATGTGTTAAGGAGGGACATCTCATGTGAAACATCCTTACCATAATAAAATGTTCCTTTCAAAGTGTGGTGGTATTGTGTTCCCCAAAATGTTGTGTACTCTAATAAATTTATCTGGGGTCAGAGAACAGACAGCCACTAGATACAAAGGCTAGAAAATGGTGGCACTCACACCTTTAATCCTAGCATTCCAGAGATAGAAATCCCTCTGGATCTCTGTGAGTTCAAGGCCACATTGGAAATAGCCAAGCATGGTGACACACACCTTTAATCCCAGAAAGCCAGCCTTTAATCCCAGGGAGTGGTGGTAGAAAGCAGAAAGATATATAAGGCGTGAGAACCAGAAACTAGAAGATTTTGGCTGGTTAAGCATTCGGCTGGTAAGCTTTCAGGCTTTGGAGCAACACAGTACAGCTGAGATTCATTCTGGATGAGGACACAGAAGCTTCCAGTCTGAGGAAACAGGACCAGCTGAGGAACTGGCGAGGTGAGATAGCTGTGGCTTGTTCTGTCTCTCTGATCTACCAGCATTGACCCCAATAACTGGCCTCGGGTTTGATTTTATTAATAAGAACTTTTAAGTTTCCTGCTACATCAAAGCAAAACAACCTGCAAAGTAAGTAGCCTGTATAACTAAACAACATGTTGTCTTGGGTCTCAAGATCCTGAGTAAAATATTGGAAGACAGTACAGGGGCCTACCGCTTAAAAATCTAATAATTCAGTCTAGATTGGAGCCCTAGAATATTAATGAATCCATGTATTTGACACAGAAGGCCTGTGGACTCCTGTGCATAGAAGAGTCCTGTGAAGGACTGGGAGGAAATTGCTATTGTTGGTACTTCTCACAGCAGTAGTGAACACTCGCCAGTTCTGTGCCCCTGACTTGGGATCTGAGTAATGAATCTTACCCCACTTTCCAGACGAGGAAACCAAGATACTGAGAGAATAGTAAACTGTTCATCACAACCAAGTTATCTTGCCTTTCTCCTGTAAATCGGCTTCCAGTAGACTCCAAAAGTACATTGATGCTTCTGAAATGATCTCTAGTGCAGTCATCCACTATTATTGGTTCACAGGTGAAGGTCTTCAGGATTGTGAGCACAGCTGGCATGTGAGGACCCTCGGAGGTACAAACACCTGTCTGCAACATCACATAGAGGATGTGCTTTTTGCCCCCAGTCTTTGATTCATGTATTGATTAAACTGTCAATTAATTCAGGAGGAAGAAAACACATGAGGATGAAAGACTATCATTCCAAGTTTTGATACTAGGGGAGTGTGGAATGTAAGTCCTGCTGAAACAATTATAGGTGAGACATTGGTTGACTGACAAAATTTTCACTTAATTAATAAGACATTTAAGCATTGGGGAAAACAATCATTTTCCCTTAGCATTTAATTATTGCTTTTAGACATGTGGATTAATATGCAAGTATCCAATGAGTCCTTTTCTAGAGTCTGAGGTGTGTAACTGGAATACATATGTTACGGCACCAGCAAGAGAAATGGTTAGCTTAAACATTAACAGACGCATTTTCCTACTTTATTTAGAATTTGCTGTTTAATTAGTATATTTTACAGCAACTAAAAATAAGAATAAATCACATGGGTCACAGAAGAGACTCTTACTTTTGCCGTATTTCTTGATCTATGTTTTTCTCCTCTCTTTTCTCTCTGTGGCTCCTGGCACTTTAATGGAGGAGGCAGGCTCATCCATCTTCTCTCCTAATGAGCTTTGATTGTACAGTGTAAGGAAACCTGTAGTCTGGAGAGGGCATTAAATGTTGGATCCTAAGAGCCCCGGCATTTGTACTTTTGACTCTACAATCTTTTATCACATGACAAAAGACACAAATGAACAGAATGCACTATCCATACAAAATCCCTGTAACTGTTTTGTTAACCCACGGGCTGACCTCTTTACATGTAGTTTCAGGCTTAAAAATCAGATCAAAGGCCGCAGTTGGGGCTCTGTGTACACGGTGACCTCCTCACCACCTCTGAGCTCCCTGAGGGAGAGGACTGGGCATTTTATCATTGTTATCTCGTCCCCAGAAAGCTCCTGACATAGTGTTTGAGGGTGAATCGCCTGACCGGGAGGCCTTGTGAGACGATGTGGGCAGCCACACCGGAGCTAGTGAAGTGATCCTTGGCACCTGTGATGTGCCATTTTTGGAAGAGTTAGGGTGCCTTGCTGGAAAGGATGCTGCACTTGGGGCCAGGACCAGTTTTTTTTTTTTTTTCTTGATGCTGCAACCTCTGGCTGGGCTCCTGCTGCCTTAAGAGGTGAAAGATTCTTTGTAAAGGAAAACAAGCAGGCTAGCGTCCTTCCGTACCATTCATCTTTTAAAAGCATCTTAGAAACTGAGGAAAGTGTACCTAATACTTATTTAATTTTAAAATATTTTCAAATTTACAACCAGGTTTCAAGAACAGTACAAACTAGTCCTGTTAGCTTTTACTTGGGTTCACCAGTTATTAATTTTTTTGTCTGTTTGTCTTGCCACCCTCCTCTTTCTGAAGCATATTTTTTTTCCTGAGACATCTGAGATTAGCTTTTAGTCATGTCTACATGTTTGTCTGTTGCTATACGCTGCAGAATGTATTTACGAATTATGGTGATGTTTTCTTACATAACAACAAATTCAAGAGAGTCAACATTGATTTGATACTCTAGATTAAAGACCGCTTGTTCCAGTGTGTTCTAGATGAGTTTTTCTCCTCTCCCCAAAACTGGCCCAGATCACACACCACATTTACTTATCGTTTCTCTTTCCCTAGCTTCCTTGGGTCTGACACAGTCCCCAGTCTTCCTTCATCTTACACAACATTGACATTTTTGAGAGCTCCAATCTGCTGTGGCTGGCTGCTTCCTCGCGGTCATGTTGAGATCATACTTGTCTGATAGGAATGCTGCATTAAGTGATTCTGTCTTCCCTCTGTGCCTCACATCAGGAGGCATGTAAAAAAATCAGCACGTGATCATTTCACAGGTAGAAATTTTTCCATTTTCATCAGAGATGGGCTTTACCAACAAGACTCTAAGCAAGAGGAAATACCAAATTACCTAGATGCTGGAATTTGATATATTAAACAGATTGCTTATATATTTTAATTTCTACCTAGAAATTTTTACTTGTATGATATAATAACAGCCTAAAATTTAATTTCTCCTGCTCTCAATTAAAGAAATCTCAGCAAGTTTGAAAGTTGTGTGTCTTCATTTGGGAGCTCACGTGACGATGTGAAAGGAGATCGTAATGACCGTCTCCTTATCTTTATACCAGGCACGACGGTGCAGCCTAACCAGAAAACGAGGTCAAACGATGCTGTAACAAGAGCCCAGCCCTTCTCGACTTAGCATAGATCATTTTTCATTACACCACAGCTCATTGCAAGCAAATATAAATTTTTAAATGAAGAAGGAGCTGGCCCATGGCCACTCGTGTATAATGACACATCACAGCGCTTTAAGAACAGCACTGCAGATGCCCCTTACAAAAGGAATCACTTTCGATTCACTGGGCGCTGTAGTGTTAGCATGAAGCAGTAGGTGGCGCTGTGAATATACATTGATTTTTTTTTTTTTTTTTTTTTTTTTATTCTAAAACCTGGAAAGGGGAAGTAGTATTCCTGAGATTTACTCTATGGTCCTTCTAAGTCAGTGGTTCTCAACCTTCCTAATGCTGAGACCCTTTAATATAGATCCTCATGTTGTGGTGACCTCAACCATGGAATTATTTTGTTGCTACTTCATAACTGTAACTTTGCTACTGTTATGAATTGTAATGTAAACATCTGTGTTGTCGGATGGTCTTAGATGACGCCTGTGAAAGGGTCATTCAATCCCAAAGGGTCGTGATCCACAGTCCAAGAGCCACTGTTCTAAGTGAAGGCAGATACTTGCTCGTTGAAGGTCTACTGACGAGAATATTTATCTCCAACTTCTTCACAGCGTTAGCTGTAGATTCGTCTGGGAGCTTTTTTTCTCGCATGCATCATCAGTGCAACTTGGTGAACTTTACCTCTAAGGTTCACTACTTCCTTGGGCATGGGGCAGACATTTCTGCAGCCTTCCAGGGATG
This sequence comes from Peromyscus maniculatus bairdii, assembly GCF_049852395.1. NCBI lineage: Eukaryota > Metazoa > Chordata > Mammalia > Rodentia > Cricetidae > Peromyscus > Peromyscus maniculatus. The sequence goes on along the minus strand of NC_134865.1, from coordinate 14,350,088 downwards.
CTGGAAAGTCAGGATTTAGGGTCTCTCTGAAAACCATCATATGTTTCTTAGACAAAGAAATGGATTTTGAAGACTCATTTCATATTTCTACTTACTTTTATGATGCTTAAATTAGAAAAAATGCACACACTCAATTTTTCTGAAATTTGACTTAGTTTGAAATACTAGGTGGTTGAATGTTTTACTGATTAGGCAAAAATATCAAAAGGATAAGAGTGGTCTTTATTTCATGTTACTTTTTATGGTTTTGGAATGAATAGACAAGATGTGTCATCACACACAGAGACACACAGACTCTCTCTCTCTCTCTCCCTCTCTCTCTCTCTCTCTCCAAAAACCCTGCAAACAACAGCATCTTCAGAATCCTTAATGAATTCATGCCTTGATTATTTGCATTGAATGCAAACCTTTACTGGCTGATCAGCACCTTGAGACACCTTACTTAAATTATGCAGATAAAATTATATTCTATCTCTTTCTTTTAAAAAAAAAAACCTCAAAGATATCATTAAAACTATGTTTAACCAAATTCTTCAGACGAGAAAGAGCATAACTAATGAAATGGTATTCAAATTTGCTCCTTTAAAAAAATAGTTCTGTTTTCCAAAACGCGGGCCAAGAGAAGTTACACGTTCTAGAACCGTGATATCATATGAAACACTGACATCTGTTACCAACCCTCTCAGCTAGTTGCTGTTCAAATCGTGGTGAAAGTGCACAGAGACTTCCTTTGTTCTCTTATCAGTTGTTTAATGGCGAGTGGCTGGGCATCTGCGTATCGAGGCTTTGATCTAATCCACCCTCGTTGTTGCACCCTTAGTTGTTGGCTCCAGCACAGGAGACTGTGGAGGCCACAGCAGCCTCTGCAGACTCCGGGAAAAGAGGCTGTTGATACATGGTCAATATTTGCATGATCCAATGATAATGCTGTCTTTATGTTAGACTCTGCTTTCACCAAAACGCATAGGAAACTTCCTTTCCAAGGGCGTGCTGTCGTTTTTTTTTTTTTTTTTTTTTTTTTTTTTTTTTTTTTTTTTTTTTTTTTTTAGAAATTCTCTTCCCTTCTCGGGTTCATACATGGAATGTTTTCTTTCATCTTTCTGTTCCCCTTCCTGCGTTCAACATTTTGACCACACATAAACGCAACACAGTGAGTCACACACTGGAGGAGTTCTTACTATTTTTTTTTAAATTTATGTGCAAGGGAATTTGTTGAAGTTATCTTGCTGGTAATTTATCAAAATCTTAAAATCAGAATGTCCTGTTTGGGTTTTTTTGTGCCTTAAACACTATTAAAAGTGGAAGTTTTACTTTTCTATTCTCTGATCTTTAGCTAATTGACTTATAAACTCAAGGCACTCTTTGCCTTTTTCTATAGCTTTGAAATTGACATGTACACATGTTGATGAAATTCAGTGTCATAATTCAGCTCATGCACAGAGCAGGCGATGATGAAGTCTGGGTACTTAACACACCAATCTTCTTAAACACTTAACTATTTCTGTGTTGAGAAATGTTGAACTCCTCTCTTCTAGTCTTTATAAACTATATAGGAATTTGTTGTGGACTGCAGTCCTCTGTTGGGTGGCAGAGCCTTAGAACTTGTATATCATGGTAGTTTTGAACTGACCCTTTGCTCAGTCTCTCTTTCCTCCATCTTCTCTGCTCTTCCTACCTCTACAAAGAGTTAGTGCCTTTAAAAGATTATATATTTTATTTATGTGTGTGTGTGCATGCACACATGTATCCACATGTCATAGTGTGTGTGTGTGTGTGTGTGTATGTGTGTGTGTGTGTGTGTGTGTGTGTGTGTGTGTGTGTAGCTGAGGACAATTCGCAGAAGTTAGTTTTCTTCTACTGTGTGGCTCTCAAGTTCTGAACTCAGGTAATCAGCCTCAAGGACAAGCACCTTTACCCACTCAGCAATCTCAATAGCCCGTCACTGCCATTTTGATTCTACTTTCTATATAGACTTCAGACTAGTATATCTTTTAACATCACTCATAAGAATCATACTAGTTGGACTGGAGAGATGGCTCAGAGGTTAAGAACACTGGCTATTCTTTCAGAGGTCCTGAGCTCAATTCCCAGCACCCATATGGTGGCTCACAACCATCTGTAGTGAGATGTGGCTCCCTCTTCTGACCTGCAGGGATATATGCAAACAGAACACTGTATTAAAATTTTTTTTAAAAGAATCATACTAATATTTGAATGTAAGCAACAGAAAGTTATGTGAAGCTCCCATCAAAAGTTGAAAATTTCTCTTTCATTTTTCTTATTTCACATTTTTTTAGCATTTTGGGCCTTTGCAATGATGATTTATATTCATAGGGTAACCTATCTAGCAACTATTTTCATTCATATATTATGATCTGAGATGGTCTTTCCTTATGCAGTCATTCTTCAACTTACGTTTTTAGTATGTGAATGGAAGTGGATAGTGATAAAAAAAAGCCAGATTGGTATCTCATTTAAAGTCAATCAACACATATGGAAGAGCCTTCCGGGCCAAACATTGTGATACTTACTGGAAGAAATAAAAACAAACAAGACCTAGTTCTTATGCTTTGGGATGTAAGCACTATTCCATCAATAGCAGCACACAGAAACATGGAGACTGTAAGACAAATTCTACTGTGTATTCTGGACAGATGTAAAGGCTCCGTTCTTTGTGCTGGAGTCTCACAGGCTCAGAGGAAGTGGTAGCACAGGAAAGCTTTGTAAGGAACACCTGGGCAAAGAAAACAATGTGAGGAAAAGTGAGGTAGGGGACAACCAGGACGTCAGAAGAAACTCAGGTATTGAAATTTTATTAAGGATTGAAATACAAAATGGAAAGAAAATTGAGACAGAAAAGCCTGCGGAAGCTGGCAGACAACTAGATTATATGGGACCTTACAAATACTTTGAGGGTTTATCTTAAAACAATAACCACTACAGCATACAAAAACAGGAGGGCCAGTCAGAGAAACTCAACTCAAAGCTACATCTCATCCGAGTTGGAATGGCTGTTATCAAAATTTGAAAAATAATAAATGGCAGTAAGGATGTGGGGAAGGGGAACTTTTATATGCAGTTGGTGTGTATGTAAATTAGTGCTGCCACCATAGAAAACAGGATGATGTTCCATCAGAAAACTAAAAATGAACTGGCTATTCATCCAGTAACTGATGGAAGCAGATGCAGAGATCCACAGCCAAGCACCGGGCCGAGCTCCGGGAGTCCAGTCAAAGAGAGGGATGAGGGATTCTATGAGCAAGGGGGGTGATCATGATGGGGAAATCTACAAAGACAACTGAACCAAGCTCGTAAGAACTCACGAGCTTTAGACCAACAACTGTGAAACCTGCATGGGACGAGACTAGGCCCTCTGCATATGGGAGACAGTTGTTAGCTTGGTCTGTTTGAGGGGCCTCTGGCAGTGGGATCAGAATCTGTCCCTGGTACATGAGCTGGCTTTCTGGAGCCCATTACCCATGGTGGGATACCTTGCTCAGCCGTGATGCAGTGGGGAGGGGCTTGGTCCTGCTTCAACTGAATGTACCAGGCTTTGCTGACTCCCCATGGGAGGAGAGGGTAAGGAGTGAGTGGGTGGGGGAAGGCTAAGGGGAGCAGGAGGAGGGATGAGAGAAGGATCTGTGGTTGGTATATAAAATGAATAAAAAAAATTTCTTTAAAAAAACCAGTGATCTGGCTAGCCTCTTCTGAGCATACAGCCAATAGGAATAAAATCAGTTTATGGGTGAGGTAAATGCACCCTTCTCTTTATTGCAGCACTATTCACAATAACTGAGATACAGAATCAACTCACCCATCAACAGATGAATGGATAAAGAAAACTTAGTATATACACACAATGGGGTATTATTCAGCCACAAAGCAATGCAGAATCGTCTCATTTGCAGGAACGTAGATTGAGCAGAAGGGCATCATGGTAAACAAAATAAGCCAAATATAGGAAGACAAATGTCATGTGTTCCTTCTTATGTGAACACTTTAGAATAAGTTAGCCTCAAAGCTAAAGAAGGATTCCTGGAGAAGTAGGGTACGAGCATGGAGGTCAAATAAAAAGATTAATTGACACGATTAATGTATAATGTATGAGTATATAGGAATAATACAGTGAACACAACTGACGTGTACAATTGATTCGCATCATGCAAGTAAGACAGGACGGCTGTGACTAGATCTGTCCTGCGGATGAGCATTGTGGCAGCAGAATGGAGGACAGGGCAGAAGAGTGAGACTAGACTGGGGGACTGTAACAATTAGACAAAGCTAATTGTTCTCACCCTTTTGAAATTCATACTGCTTCTACACATAAATTCCTTACATGTAGCATCAGATGATTCACGGGTCTCTCAGAGGTCACCTCTGGTTTCATGAGGGTGTAGGTGTCAGTACCTCAACAACAGGCACTGGGGATATGAATAATGCCTTGGCGGCGGGGACAGAGTAATTATCCAGGAGAGTAGGTCTGAGAGGTTTTCAGAAATAAAATATGAGGCTGGGGCGATAGCTCAGGCGATAGCCTTGTGAGCATGAGGACCAGAGATCAACCCCCCGAATCCACAGTTCTAAAAAGCCAGATGTGGTGGGAAGTGTCTGCAATCCCAGCACTAAGGAAGCAGAGACCAAGCTGACACTTGGGGCTTGGCTGGCTCGCCAGACCATCCGACGTGGTGAGTTACAGGTCAGTAAGAGACCCCTTGTCAAAACAGGCTGACAATCCCCAGAAGACACAGCCCATTTTATCTTTTGACCTCCACACGTACCCGTACTCACATGTGCACCCACATGCATAAACAACACACATACAAAATAAAGAAGAAAGAAAAACCAGGACTTGGAAGATTTCAATATGAGAAGTGAGGTATGGCAGGAAGCCTGGCTCAATCTATATTTTGTCCCTGTGACTAATACCTGGGGAAATCAACTTAAAGGACAAAAAAAATTATTTTGGCCCAGTTTCTGTCCTCTGTAGTTGTAGTTGTCTCTGTTGTTGTTGGGCAAGAAGCAAGACAGAGCATCATGACTGGAAGTATATAACAGAGCAAAACTAATAACTCACCTTGACTGGGAACCAATGAGAGAGAGAGGAGCGCCAGCGACCTGATTTCCTCTAAAGGTCCTTTCTGTTGACCTAACTTCTTTGCACTGGGCTCCACCTCCTGAAGGTACCACCACATTGAAATAACACCACAGGCTGTGGACCAAGGAGGCTTCAGCACATGGACCCGTGGGGGGTATTTCATCTAAATCATGATCAACTCCTAGATGAGTGCTAGGGTTTTGGACGTGGTGATGAGACAAGGAACTTTCACCAAGACAAAGAATCCAGAGGCAATGATATGTGGCTGAGAATGTCAGGATACCAGTCGAGTTTCCTGGCAAAGATGTCAGAAACGAACTGTAAGAATCCAGTCAGTCAAGGTATCAATGCTGAAAACATTGCTTGTTTTAGAATTTGAGCCTGTAAGGAGAAAGTCATTGGTTGAGTTTACCCAGTGGGGTCATACAGAATGAGGAGGAAGCAGAGGGGGAAAACCAGCTTTGAAGGGCCAGAGAAAAGGGAGGAAGCAAAGGAGACTGAGAGTTAGGAGATGGGGAAAGGAAGTGGAGAATCTTAGAACCCAAAGGAAGAGTGAATGTTAAGAAAGGCATGGTCCCCAGTGCCAAGAACAAATAAGACATGCTCTTAAGAGATTTCACTACCCAAGACAATTAGGCTGTTGTTAAAGACTCCTATCAGAAGATTTCATTGGAATTTGGGTGGGGTGGATGTACTGAGAACACTATTGAAAGTCAAGGACTAAGTGGGAGATGAGAAAGCAGTTTTAGATTATTCTTCTGACATTGATTGTAATGATGAGTAACAGCTGAAAGAAAAAAAAATGTAATATTGGAGTATCAAATTGCATTATATATTTTCAGTATGGATAGAGGTATACGGTTCTTCCAGTGGATAGTTCAACTTAAAATTTTTCTGCTTTACAGTGCTGAAAGAGCCATGCCAATTCACTAGAAGCCTTCCAGTTTTGAGTTTTGACTTTTCCTGGGATAACAATAAATGGTAGGCTATTGTCTCAGTTACTGTTCTGTTGCTGTGAAGAGACACCATAACCAAGGAAACTCTTATGAAAGAAATAATTGAATTGGGGGGCTTGCTTACAGTTTCCCACGGTTAGTTCATTATTATTATGATGCAGAGCATGGCAGCATACGTGGTACTGTGGCGGAGATCTACATCCTGATCCATAGGCAGAGAAAGAGGGGGACTCTGAGTCTGGCATGGGTTTCTTAAACTCAAAGAGTGACACTTGTCCTCCAACAAGGCCACACCTCTTAATCCTTCTGATCCTCAGATAGTTCCACTCTGGTGACTAAGCATTCAAATACTTGAGCCTGGGGGTCCATTTTCCTTCAATCCACCACAGATACCTTACATTGGGTGGGCAGCTCTCTGTCCCACCATCAGCAAGTGAACAACCAATACCCTACAGTATACTGTGTTGCTAAGCTAAGATGTTCAATATGTGAGGTGTATTAAATATGTGTTTGGTGTTTAATATTTTCAGTTTAAAATGAGTTGTAGTCAAGTTGTGGTCCTTCCCTTTCCTTGGTTCTCCATCAATACCATCTCCTTTCATCTGCTTCCTAGACCTTTTTTCCCCAGAGGCTTTTAAAGTAGCTGTCTTTCTGAAGGTTGGGACCAGGAATGAAAGCACGTTTTATGTCTGCTGTCTTGATCTCTGGTTTCCTAAAGGGATTTTGATACAATGGTTTATAGGTAATTTACATACAGCCAGAGTTATATTCAGAGAGCAGGCAGGCATATAGCCATGTGGTAACTCAGTGGTAAGTTGCCACACTTTACTCTCAAAATATCTTAATGATGACAATGCTGTCTGTTTGGTGTATAGTTGTGTATTTTATAGGGTTTACTAAAAAAGAATGTTGGTATTCTACAACGCCAGTTCAGTTTCCCCCTGCCGCTGTCTCTCCCTCTGCTATACACATAAAACCATGGTTGGTCTGTCTGTCTGTACTATTTACTTACTCCATCTTGGGGACAATTTTTTTTTTAATTTGAGTAATTTCTAATCATAATGTTTTGCTAGGTTGATTATTCAATAACATTAATGCCTAGAAATCATAAGAGAGATTCAATTTTCTGAATTTTGTTTTTCTTTTCTTTCAAGCAGAGAAAGGTAGTATAAATAGTTTTTCTTGTCTTCTGAAATGAATGTTTTATTAAAGAAGTCATAATGTGGCCGTATTGGACTTATTTTCCTATCCAGCTCACCCTAAGGAGAGACCATGCCAACATGAAAGCCCTGAAAGTCATCTAATGTCTCGACTGATGTATTTCACTGAAAGCTTAATACCAACTTGTTTGCCAACACTGTGGACTGTGGACTACAGACTCCACGACACTTCCACCATTCCTGGACTGTCTTGCGGGCTCTAGTTTCTCAGCCTCAGAAGTTTGGTGCTGATCAAATGAAAGTGCTACAAAAATTGTTGCAAATGAGGTGAACATCCAAAAGTTCTAAGCAAATCGCCATGTTCTGAAATTGGCAAAATGGCATCTATAACGCCAATTTGCCTCCCAGTGTTGTATAGGACTGCGAAGGCTTACCAGAATGGAATGGCTTCTTAGTTCCTTATTTGCTCCTTTCTCCTGGAAGTGCAGTAGAATTCCAGCTTCCGATACACAGTGACGAGGCAACGAATCACGGTGAAATCAGTCCATACCACGAGGTACCTCATCCCTTAGTAAAACATACTTCAAATAATAGCAGTGCTTGACTCTTGGTTTCAGGAATATTTAGAAGCATGCTATCTTACTTAGAAATGTTTTATGCTAGCTTTCTGTTCCCCTTTCTTCCTTTTGACCCCCATAATGCTTCTGAGCATTTCCCTCAGAGGAAGAAGGGGTGTTACATAAATAGGTGTCAGTGAATTCATTTTTAGCCCAGTTTGTAAGCTAAGAAAGTTTGCAGGAGAACAAGTTGGACTGTCTGATAAATGTTTTTTTATGTTATTCAAGGAGAAGCAATTTCACGCGCAGCTTTCTCCCCAGTCATAGCATCTTTGATTGTGGTTCTTGTGTTTGCTATCGAGAGTTAACATGCTTACAACTAGGTGTCACAATTTCTGAGAGAATGGCAAAGTCTGGGGACAAACATGCCTGCAGGGCCAGAAATGTTGTTTAGAATTTCATTTTTAAAAGAAAACCTACCTCGGTGTTTGTCTTTACTTTGATTTAAATCAACGGTAATTTGTTAAGGCTTTGGAATGCAATTTAATCCTGTCCAGTTTCCAAAAAAGGCTGAGCATACAATGAAATGAATTAGCAAGGCAGCCATCATCAAACACTGCACAGAGCTGGGCAGACCCAGCAAATGCCGAGGGTACTGCAAACAGATCAGACTTTGCCTGGGAAATGAGATGCTGTATGGGGGGGAGGAGGAGCCCCAGAGGTCTGTGCATGAATGGGATTTCCCCAAAGGCATTACCAAATTGATAACTCTATTTTTTGGGACTTGAGTAAACAATGGGAACTATTCTGAAGAACGCTATTCTGAACCCATGTCTTGGCTCAAGGTCTGCTTGAGGATAACTTACCCATCTAATAAAAAGATGTGGAATCTGGGACAATCCCATGTCTTTCTCAGCTCCAGTTAAGAAATTCTCCCTTGAAGGGGTGGCAGTGCCCTATAAGAACACAGGGACAGAAACTGCTTCTGACTGTGGCCTTGGGAGAGTCACTGAACTTTGTTTTTCCTTATCTGTGAGGATAAAAACATCATGGTATTGATGTTAGAATGAAGTGAGGTGATGGGAGCAGAGTGTAGAGCGTACTGCCTGGCACACTGTAGATGCTCAATAAACAGTGGCAGTTATTAATATTACCGTTATTATTTTTAGATGGTGTTTCATTAGCTCAAGATAGCATTGAACTTGCTCTGTAGCTAAGGCTGGCCAGAATTTTTGATCCTCCTGCCTCCACCTTCAGAGTGGTCAGTTTGTAGTCATTTTCCACAATCACCCAACAAATACCCACTGTGTGTTTAATATACGCCAAACTGACCAAGTTCTAGAGATAAAAAATAAATAAAAGCCTTGTTTGGTAACCAAGATCAGAACTATCTTGTTTGCTAATGACTGCGGGTTCTGTTTCCTGACTTTAATTTTTTTGTTGTTGGGAGCAGGTTTATTGGTTTGTTTTCATTTTTGTGTATTGCTTTTGTTTATATTTGAAAGTGGAAAGCATCTTCAATGTGCCTTGGTAGTTGCTAGTCTCCTCATCCCCTGTTGGAGCTGACGGTCTTATCCCGAAAACCTGGGTACCAAGAGGAAGCAGTGAGGCAGGAACTGTGGCCCTGAGACTCACTCAGCATGAATCTCTCTGAGTACCTCATCTTCCAGGGAAATATACCCCGTATACATCACACCCTATGTGAAGCCCTTCATGAAATGTCACAGATGTCTTCTCATGTGATGCACACAACCATTCATGAGGATGTTGGTCTTATGCCCATTTCATGGATGCTGACAGGACCACACAAGAGAAACTGCAAGATAAGGAGAATGGTGCCTGTTCCAGGCTTGTAGTAAAGAATACAGGTTAAATACTTAATGTGCTGAAGAGGGAATGTAACACAAAGATTCAATCCTTTAGATTCAGATTCCAGTTTTCCTCTTTGTTGACTGAATGGCCTTAGATGAGTTACTCCACTTCTCTGGACTAAGGGTTTCTTTGTGTATCCTTGGTCGTTCTAGAACTCACTCTATAGACCAGGCTGGCCTCAAACTCACAGAGATCTGTCTGCCTCTGCCTTCTGAGAGCTAGGATTCAAGGTGTGTACCACCCCCCCCCCTTGACTTTAATTCTTTAAAGACAAAATTTTACAGTGTATCACTCAGGTAGGCAGACCAGCTGATTGCCACATTTTTTAAAAATCAAAGGCTGGTATATTTCAGCTACATTTGGTGGAGAGCTCCGGCATTTGACTGTTATGCAGGAATCAGGATTGTGAATAGGGCCAGTATTTAAAACACTGCTGCTACAATGCTTTCTCGTGGATTATTTTGTTACCTCGGATGAACGCCGAGGGCGTGGTTCTGCCTCTGCCCAGCGTGGGGTCCCTCTTACAGTTCTGTTTACTGCTGCACCTCTGGCAGCTTTGGGGTCTGAGCATGCACACCCACGTCTACCTTCTTGCAAAACGCTCTTTGAAGCGGGGTAGACTGTGGGCTAGGGAATTGTCTAGGCTTTCTATTAATCTCTGAAGATGAGAGGTAATCCCTTCACAAATATGGGGATGGGGGTTTCTCTGCGGACGGCAAATAATAAACAATGAGGTTTGTTTTTTTATTAAATCCCGGTTCTTTCAGCCTTCCTGTCTGTAGCCCTCAGCAACAACTTAGCCCTGTCTTCCTCTCTGAAGGATTTAAATGGAATGACCTTAATTCTTGTTTTGTTTGCACTCTATCTTCTAAGGGGCTGCAATGAAGACCAAGACAAACAGTAGATTAACAGTGGTACCTTTTATAGGGATGATTAGTTTCTAAAATATGCTGAAAGGAAACAAAACCAAGAGCGGGGAGAGAGATGTGGAGTAGGAAATAAGGCCGAAGCTTTTGTTGGGGAGTTTGAAACAGCCCATTCCTTTCCATGTTCACAGGCATCAAGCTTCTGGTACAGCGTTTTCTTTGTGTGAAGGCTTCGCCAGGCTAGAATTTATGGTATTAAGCAGGGGACTGGTAACTGTTGCTAAACAAATATTATTTCACTGCCTAATTTGGGGCTAAGGAGAGAGTTATACTGCGGATGTATTCAGAAAACATTTGATCATGGCTCATCTGCCACTTCGTACAGTAGAGTCTATCAAGTGGCTGACGGTCTCCAAATCAGAATTCCAAGGATGCTGTCGTGTGGAGTCATTAAGAGGGGCACTGCTTCTTAGAATCTCCTTCAGCCCCTCTGGATTTAAAGGAATTTGCAGGGAAACTTCCAAGACACCTTAGCTATATCCAAATGAAAGCCAAAGCATTATAGTTTGACAGGACTGAACGCCTGTCTCTGAAAGGGGAAAAAAATGCATGAAGCTACAGAGAAAAATGTCTGGGCATTAGCTTCTATTTCCTTTAGGGGACAGGAGAGTGCGTCTGAGACTGTTCCGTTCGATTTAGAGTTAAATACAAATGTGAAAGGCTGGGATACGTTAATAAGATGATCCACCTGCTTGTAATAATAGGATAATTCCCATCCCCATTGTCGGAGCGGTAAGGCTCCTGACCAGGTCAGTCATTAAACTCAATGTGTTTCATTCTTCGGTGCCATTTCACTTAGGTCCTCAGCGCCGCTTGTCTGCCTTCTTTTCCACTGTGCACCTATATCTTGCAAATTTAGTTCCATTAGATAGATACTTGCATCATTACGAAGCCCGATTCCATCATTTTCAAAGTGCCAAGCCATTTACATACGACACAGCCCTTGGTCATATTTAGTCCAAACATTTACACACATCTGAGCTCATTCTTATCTTTTTAAATAGGATGCAGGGCTTATTTTTAAATTACCTCCTCATCCATGCTCCATGAAAGCATCAAGAGACACCATCCATGGGATTTAAATTCTGGTCCTCAGGTGCTGTTTCCAGTTCCTGGCATTGCCATTAAATCCTAACTTGAGCGTAATTCTCGGCTTGACAGTCTCATGTCAAGACCAAAAAGATAAGGCAGAAACAGGCATCTTTATCTCTCCAAGAGTGATACTACACGGCAGTGCACGGTGGCTCTTGCTTTCTCTGTGTAGACTTAACTCAAGGTGCTTTTAGGTAAGGGCCCACAGCAAAGTAACATCCATGAAAAGTCGAGGTGTTTGAAATGAGCCCAGTGCTTACCAAATTCTGAGGCAAGAGTGATGTCTTCCCTGGTGCCAATTAGATATGCCTTTATTTGGGGAGGCATCAGTTAACATACTGAGTCTGGCTGTGACTTGGGTATTGTGCCTCATCCTAGAGCATTCCATCAATTCAGGAGAGCCTAGGGTTTCCTCAGACCCTTGGCATGCCTGCTCTGCAGACTCCTTTCACTTTCTATAAGCACACTTTTCTATTAGATCTCTAGTCCCAGCCATTCGTTTGCATCATAGGACAAAGTTCCCGGAAGACACCAGTGTCTGAACCCATTTGCTACCCCTCCTGTGCATAGGCTGGCACCATGGACTCTCCCTCATCAATTTTAAAGGATGTGGATCAAATTGCTTCTTAGGCTTTTTTACTTAATTAAGCAGACACCCACTCTCCTCTTGGCCTAAGCCTGCCTTGTCTCACTGTGTACAGGGAAAAGAAAGAGAGAAAAAAAAAAGAAAAAGAAAAAGCCGATGCAGTAGGGCCTGCAGCTGAGTGTGTGTGTAGAATCCCCAAATGATCACAACCGTGTGATTGTCCTGGGTCCACTTCTTTGATAGGCTGCCATTTGTCCCCACTCACCTAGAGAGCTTGTGGATAGCCTGAGAGGTTTGTGTGCGTGTGTGCGTCTTAACAAATTTTCAAAAGTTGCCATGGGGAGAGAATAGCGAGAAAGCTCTTCAAAAAAGAAAATTATTTTCACAGCATCATCACAAGAAAAACACCCGTGCAAGAGATACCTCTGAAGGTCGACTGCAATCTGAGCTAATTGGGAGGGAAGGGGCGAGCTCTCCGTTTGCTCACCTCCTGTAATGGGCCTTGGAGAAGTGATCTGTAGCCAAACACTTCCTGCCATGAGTGCTTTGGACACTCTCTAAGCAAAAGGGAAGACTTCTCCAAGCAGCCTCTTGCTCATGTCCGTGAGGGGGTCACCACCTGCCTTCTCCCACTCGCCGCTTCTGATCACTGGGCGGATTCTGTTCCAAAAGGTATCTTTTGTCTGGAGGACACTGCTCTCCCCCACCCGCGGTGTTAAGAAGAAGAAAGGAGCTGGAGGCAAGAAGCTGATCTTGAGTCCTCAAGATCACAGCCAAGGAACATTATAGTCTGTGACTGGGAATCAACGCCAATCTGGGTGAAGGTACTACATTAAGCCAACAACAGACAACAAGCTTGGGAATGTTTTGTATGATGATGAAATTGGCCGCAGCCCCTCTGCTGCCGAAGGAGGAAGGGAGCATGATCCGGGGAGTGCTGGCATTGCTCTTTGAAGTGTGTCTGTTGTGATTGCTAGCTGCTTTCCACAGATCCTTGCTGAATATTATGCCATTAAACAGTGTGAGAGAAAATCAAAATATATGTTTACCGGGTACTAAATAGTAAGTGCCTTTCAAATGCTCTTTAATGGACAGACTTTAAAGTCATTGTAGAGCACCCTAACAATCCAAGAGCAGCATGTGCCTCTCTGGAAACCACCTCGAGGGGCTGAAGGAGTACTGGCTGTGAATTGCAAACGCCCTGCAACTCTGGTCCCTGAAAAGCATCTGTAGAGAGTGCAAATGCTTTCAGCCAGGCCTATCAGTCTATAGTTTTAATAGAAAAATCGGTGATCTCTCAGCCGTATTTTCTCAGAAGCTGGGTGACACTCAATGTGTAGTTGAACACAGTAGACAGACATACTTCCTTAGGGAATCAGGGAGGGAATGTATGTTCACAGAGGGGACTTGCGGTCTAGAATCCAGAAATGACCAAAATATATTTATACATGAAGTGCGGTTTCGGAACTTCTCTGACCACACTGCGCTAAAGGGGGCTATGACTCTCGGCAGCTCTAACTCACAGGAAGAACAGGACTAAAGCGAAACCATGTGGCCGTCAACATCTGACAGAAGGAAGATCACAAATCAGTAGCAGAAAAAAATAGTTATGTCATAGTTGGAATAATGGGATGAGTCGGTAACTATCTAGGGAAACCTAAAATTGAGTCCATTTCTCCTATCTTCTTTGGGGAAAAGCTCAAGTGCTAATAGTACAACTTTAAAGAAACCATCAAATAGAAAAATGCATGGGAATATCCTCTGTGTTTTTGGTGTAAAAAGGGGAGACAAAAGCCACAAAACATAAAACACTGCTTTGACTATATTAAAGTCAGACTTTAGCCTAGAAGGAACTCAAGATACTCAAAAGACAGATGACAAATTGGGGAAACATAACACAATCAAATGTATAATTTCTAAAATATAAAAATTACACCCCTCAAGAAATAAGAACAAAATATCTATAAAAATGATTAACATAAAAAATTGATTCTATAGGACAGAAAGTGATGTTTGACATCACTAACAAAAGAACTTAAAATGATGACACAATATCGTTCTTGCCGTCAGATCAGCAAAATTTCAAGGGTTTAATTTATCCTTTGTTGGCAAGGAATGAGAAAACAGGTATTTTCTCCACCGTTGATGGGAGTGTGAATTGGAATGAATCTCCACAGAAGGGAATTTAACAATTTTCATCAAAATTACAAATGCAAATATACTCTTTAACCTAGAAATTTCAGTTCCGGGATTTTATCTTTCACATATTTTTGCATATATAAAACACAAAAATTACACGTGTTTATTTAAAAAGGAAAATATGGAGAACAGCTCAAATGTCCATCAAGAGGGATTAACTAAATAAATTACAGTGCACCCAGACAGTGGAATACTATGCTGTTGTAAAAAGAAATGAAAGCCAAAAGAGCAGTGTATTCTGGGACAAAAGAGCAATCAAATACGATGTTATGGAGAAGCACGCTGCTATGTGAATGGTATGATGCCAAGTGCATGCAAAAAGTAAAGTAAGAGTCTCTTTAGCATTTTCAAATCTTGCATAAGGAAACTCTGGAAAACTACAAAAACAACAAACAAACAAAAATCCCTAGAGCAATAGCTGTACACGGAGAAGTAAGAGAAAGCTAGATGGACAGGTTTCAGACATGGGAAGAAATACTTTCACAGGAAACCTTTTTATCCTTTTCATTTTCAAATAATATTTTTACTAAATGGTATCTACTTAAAACTTTGCAGCATTTAGTTAATTAAATGAAATAGCTAAATAAAAATATATCATTCTAAATTTTAGGAAAAAATGTTTATAGTGAAAAATTATACTATTACTAATGCAAGTCATTACTGATTAGGAAGGGTGTGTGTCTAATGAAGCTGTGATGGGAATATGATTTAGTGCAGTGTTTACAGGAGCCATTATTAATTATCCTAAGGTATGCACTCATCATCTATGGATGTTACATACTTCCATTTCCTAATTCTAAAAATCAGGTAAATAGAGATGGGATGTACTTATATTACTTACCTTCAAAAAAAGACTTTTTTATCATTTGAATAGAAATCCTTTGTAGTTAGCTCTCAAATTTGAAAAGAAAAAATCTCTACTTTCCCAAAGTAGAATTTGACCATAAGACTATGTAACCACCCAAGGACAATTCACCCAGCACCTAATTTTGGTTCAGTCTTGATGTCTAACATGGTATGTTTCAGATTGAACACAACGTAAGGTTAAAGTAGTGCAGCCTCCCGAGCCCAAAAGCCTATGTGACAATTGTCTGGTTAAAAACCATACTTGCTCTAAATTGCAAAATGGTGGGTATTGTATGTAATATTTAAGTCACGGTGATTGTTCTAGTAATAAATGTAATATCCAGCAGCATTTTTCATAGGCTACTGAGTTCATCATTAATGCCATTTTGCCTCTTTATAATAATGTGCACTTCCCTTTAGAAACAGCTTGGTTATTTCTTTGGCTGGGCCTATTTGCTCCTTTTTTATGTGAGATTTTTTTTTTTCAATACTATGAAATGATGCGGAGTAAAAAAAAAAAAGGTCCATCCACTTCACTTGTGTTGCCTCCTGCGTTACCTAAACCACAACAGAACAATGACAGACAACAGAGCCTTTCTCCTCGCTAACAATCCAGTCACCATGACAACCAGCAGGAGAACGTGGGGCCAGAAAAAAAGCACCGAGCTTGAGGGACTAGACTAATCAAAAAATGAAATAACATGGCAACAATTACACTGATGAGTGAGAGGGAGGCTACGGATGCATTGAGACACCTATGGCACCGCAGACTCCACGCATTCAGCATTCCGTGTTTAGTGTCTTGTGTTTTTGAGAGCAGGTAAATAGATAAGATCGAATTGTGTAACAGAATGTCAGCGCTCTAGTTAAATAGAAAATTCCTTTCCTTTGGCGGTGCTACTTCAAGCGCATTGAAGAGGGTTTAGGGGAGATGAGGTTTTGAAGTGAAATGTGTAATAGATACAATATGAGTGCCACAAGGCAACGTTATTTAGTTTTAAAAAAGTAAACTTGGGGTATGCGCCCCTCCCCCCCCTTTTCAAATATATAGGCACAAATAAAAGGAAAAGGCAGCAGGTTAGTGGCTGACCTGCTCTTAAAATCCAGCTTCATGTCAGAAATATATGGGATTCACATCCCTCGGCACGTTCCCCGGGGTCTATTGATTTCTGCAGACAAAAGCAGGCATTACCATCTTACCCAGGGTAATTCTAATGTCTGGAGAAAGTTAATCGGACAGGGTCGTGATGGATTGTTTGGTGCCCAGATAACATGAGTGCATTTTTTATCACTTCCCACCTCACCTCCGTGGCTGCCTCAGTTTACCCCCTTCAGAATTCTCTCCTCACTTTTGAGGGCTTCGGGATGATGGACATGTCTGCTTCTTTTAAGTGGCGTTTCTGTTGGTAACTTCTTGACTACAGATGGAGGTAGCTGAGCCGTGTGAGTAGGTTTCACTGACTTCTGCCTCCCGTTGTCTTCTTTTTCTCTTACTTGTGCCTTACATTGTATCCACTTAGTGTACATGAATGTGTGTGCATCTGTAAGTGTGTGGGTGTGCACATCCCACAGCAGGCGGGTATCTCCCCTTCCTCCACGTGGCCCCAGGCATTAAACATGGGACCTTAGGCTTGGCAACAGGCTCCTTTTCTCACTTCTTTATATGTTGTGTTTCATTAATTGGTGGACGTTTCACATTATCTGGTTTTAGTAACAGGCCTTTCAAAGGCAAATTTTTCTTTCTGTCCCTTTGACAGAAATTTTTAGTTAAAATTGTTTTATTAATTTGTGAATGGAACTGATGACCTCCTTTCAAAAAAAAAAAAAAAAGAAGGAGAAGAGCATGAAGGAATGGCGTACAATCATCTCATCCTCACTGGAGCTGAGAAGAAATGAGACCCAACCCTGTCCATTGCCCAGTTATGACCTTCTGTGTTCAGATAGAGCTGTGAGCCTCCCATCTGCAGGCTGTGAGCTGGTCCTACCCCACCCCTCAGCTGTCATCACTTATTACTGACTCTGTCACAGCTTATTCTCTTATTCTAGGTAGTTGTTACTTCCTGTGACTCGGTTTATAAAATGGGATGCTTTTTTACTTTATGTTGTTATTTAAGAAATGCAGATGGGTGCCAGGAAGAAGAGGCAACAGAGCGAGGTGACTTGGGCCCCACTGGAAAGGTTTGTTGATGGTGAGACTTCTCTATGGATGAGTGGATGGTTTTCTTTGTTTTGCTCTTGGTCTAAGACCAAAGGCTTTAGGCTAGAAATCTCTTATCAGGACAGTGACTCTAAGGCATCGGTTGTCATTGTCTGGGTTGTGACCCCTTTGGGGGTCGAATATCAGAGATCCTGCATATCAGATATTTACATGACGATTTACAACAGCAGCAAAATTACAGTTTTGAAGTAGCAACAAAATACTTTTATGATTGGGAGGGGGAGGGTCTCCACAGCATGAGGAACTGTATTAAAGGTCTCAGCATTAGGAAGGTTGAGAGCCACTGGTCTAAACTGTTTTTCCTGGATTAACTTTCCTTAGGTGATGAACAGCATGATAAAGGATGGTGATAGCCACTTTTCAAATGTGGAGCTATCCGCCCACAGCTCCTCAGCTTCTCAAAACAAGTCTGTGCCAAGTTGTACAAGATGGAGGTAAATAAAACAAACTCATCAGGACAAACTAAAAGACGGGGGGTTGGGGGAAGCCATGAAATGGTCAGTGAAGAAAACATTACCAAGAAATCCTGAGGAAGGTGAGCCAGAGGGTTCAGCATGTAAAGGCATCTGCTGCCCACTTGGCCACTTGAGTCATATTTTTGGACTCATTTGTGGAAGCAGAGAACAACATCCCACTAGCGAGTCAGCTCTCTACATATATACTGTGGTGTATGTGCGCGCACGCACGCGCGCGCACACATACACACATGCATACACGCACAATAAATGAGTAAATTTTAAAACTATTTTAGCTTTTAAAACACACACACGCATTCATGCATGTATGCACGCACATGCGCACATGCACATGCACACACACACAAGAAATCCTGACAAGAATGTCTAACTCTGAGTTCCAGAGACTGAGCAGAGAGACCCTATGGATAACATAGCCTTCTTTGACTTCAAAGAAGTCATGCTGGCTATCTTTTCCTGGCTCTTTGCTCCTTCATGGGGGTGCCTGGCCCTAGGAAGTGGGGTGTGGGAAGCGGCCAAAGCGAAGCCACAGGAAGCTGACTTTGCAAGGTTGAAGACAGCCCTCCTTGTGAGACATGTCCTCTTGCCTTTGGATGACGCCCATTCTGAGCCATGAGGGGGAGGATGGAGATGAGGGAAAGGGAGAAGTTTGTGTTCTCCAGAGCACACAAAGGAGATCTAAGTTCTTGAAAGGATACCACGGCTTCTTTGGAAATCACCATTACGAACAGGGCTTGAATCTGCCCCGAATACTTGTTCATCCTAAAGACTTTCTTGCTTGCATGGCAGAGAGCTGGTAACTGGACCAGGAAAAGGTTCCTTGGTGCAGTCCACCTCCCTCCCTGAAGAATGCAGGGGAGTTGCTGCCAGGAGCTTTTATCCAAAATACAAATGAAAAACAAGAGAGTTCTATGAGATCTTTGTTCAAGGGAGAGAAAACAGCTAAATGAGCTTCGGAGGAGATCAACAGTGATAGCTTGGGTAGACCTACACTTTGCAAAAGCCATGCCCTTTTATTTTTAGATAACATAAGCACGGCCATTCTCTGATATTTTATTTGACTGAGAAGAAAAGCTGCTTATCAGTTTTACTCCCTCCTCTGGGTTGCCAGATGAAAGGCCACAGAAACGGGAAGAAATGTGTCTTTTAAATATTTCTATTATGATCAGTGACAGTGTCGTCACCACTAAGGACTCCTCTAGTATGTATCTTTTTTTTTTTCCATATGGATGAAGTGGGAATCAAAAAGGACTTTTCCCTCTGCCTCGGGAGAACAGTGCAGGCATGCAAACACAGAGCCTGGCATCGCCTTGAGCTCTGAAAGTGCTTCGGGGAGCTGGCGGCTCCGTGCACACGCATCAAGGCAAGAGTCATTACATTCCAGGAAATTCACTGCAGGATGGCAATTTGTACGAGGCTCCCAAACTGAGTTCATTCCTCCCGAGTTCTCCCTCTTTTATTTCCCCGAAGTGGTCCCACACATTCTAGAATATGTCTGGAGGAAGGGAACTCACTGGGAACTCAGACAGGGGAGGAAAAATGAGTTACGCTTCCCCCATCTGCTCCTCCACTGTAGGATGAATGACAAGACCATCCAGTGACAAGTGTCTTCACTGTGCAAGCAACAGCTCCTGTCATTGGACTCATGTAATCATCCATCTATCCATCCATCATTCATTCATTCATTCAGCACAATATCGGTGAGTGTGTGCTGTGGGCTGGCAGTCACCTAAAGATGTTGATAACTATATGGCTCCTCTACAGAATATGAGAAACGTAGCAGTGAAGGTGTTAAAAAGCCCTGAGAAAAGTAAGTTGGGAGAGAGAGAAGGCATCTGAAGTTCTGGCTACCTCTGCCACACTGCTACATCTCTTGGCCACAGCTCACCTGTAATTTGTGCGCTTACCGTGGTCTAGAGGCATAAGGTATAGTTGGCCACCTTTTGGCTGGGTAATCATAGATGTGTTATTTAATCTCCGCAGCCTCAACACTTCATCTGTATAATAGCACTTTATCTCGTTCTAACAGCGAGTTCTGAACTATGCTGTGAAGCTTACACGAGACCGCCTGTGGGAAGCTTTTAACACACTGCCTGGCCCATGGTGAGTGTCCAGTTAACAGGAAGTGTTATTGTCTTCACTGCGGCTTTCTCCCATCCTCGGGGGCCTCAGGGGCTCTTTGCTTTCATCCAACATTGGCGTCTCTTTACTTCTTTCGCTGGCTTGTTGGGCTCCTGGGACTATGAGAAGTTTGTTTTGCTCTGACATGAGTTGTCCACATCTCCAGGAACAGGATGAGGCACCGACCTATGCAGAAGCGCATGCACGACCCCCCCTCCCCTAATATCCAGTGACAGAATGGACTTTTATACATCGAAAGAGGCCTGCTTCCGTAATTAACAAGCAGATATGAATAGGGGTTTGAGGAAAATTATGTTTCCCATCCTCTCCTCCAGCCATTGCCCGAGGCTTTTGCCTGCACCTGCCATGGCAGAGAGCGGTGGTGATGGGTGAGTTGAGAAGGGGGGCCTCAGAGGAGGAGTTGAGAGCTAGCACCTCTGGCCCCCAAGGCTGTCCTGAAAAATTCCCACCTCTGTGGGGACATCTGCCTCTTCTGTTAGACTAGAGAGCATATGGAGGACACGGCATGGCTTTGCTCACCCCGTGACCTCAGTGTCTACCCTAGTACATAGTAAGTGTTCACCCACTATCATGCAGTGGCTGAGTTAACACAAGGGACACCAACATTTTCGTTTTGTTCCTTCAGAATTGATGTGACGTTTCAAAAGGTCAGGTGAAACGTGTCAAATGTAACGTAGCATCATGTGCTTTCTGGATAGTCTTACAGATTTACGTATAATAATAACATAACACCCCTGGTTTTCATCAAGAAAGCTTTGACTTCACTTGTAGGGTGGAGGGCACTATCTTTTCTAGACTGAGGAGTGCCGTGTGTGTGCTGCAACTTTAGAAAATTCAGCATGGCTATGGTGGGGTGCAGCCTTGCCTTTATCCTCTTTTGTTCAAGCAGGGAAAAGAGTATAGGTAATATGCTCTTGCATTTCACATTCTTTCACAAAGGTGCCAGTACTTGGAGACCTTATTCAGTCTTCCCAGTAGGGGCTGGCACAACCAATTCCAATGGATACAGAATCAAAGGTGCCGTCTTCAACCCAAGTGTGAGGACTTACACTCTGCTTTCAGTTAAACTAAACTCCCCCCCCCCTCGACTCAGAGTAACTGATCCCACGTTTTTTAGACATGAGCTAAATGCTTGCTGATACAATCGATATGAGCCAACTGCCTTGTCTTGAGTTTCCAGGCAATGCCGTTCTCATTGGCCTAAGAGGGTTTCAGTCTTCACTTTCCCAGACTATAACACCATAGCCATTGTTCAGCAGTGACCTATATGCTCCCATCTTTATGATTTTATTAGAATCTCTGAGCTATGTTCCTTCCTCCTCAAGGGTCTTTGATGTTCTTAGAAACATGAATCACAGAAGAGCATATTCAAGCCAATTGGTTCTTTTGAGATACCACAGCTGAATATCATGATACATCATGGTACCATCTTTTGGCTCCACAGAAAAAGGTGAACATTGCCTCCTGGCACATGTTTAATAGCAGGCAGGTTGGTGACTTATTTTCTTTGTCATCACAGGCACACTTATCCTCCTCCAGGCCACCAGAAGCCTTTCTCTGATCGTATGTAATTCTCCCAATACAGCATTCTGGAACACTAGGCAGAATTGGTTGTACAGGCTGATGAATTTATAAGCTGAGTTAGTCTTGACTAGACTTTATATCTCATTTAAACATTAATGATAGCATGGACTAGATTTCCCCAAACAGATGGGTTCTTATTTAGTAGCAGATTAGGTTATTTGGGGAGATTAGTTTAGAGTCGAGGTCCTCATTGTTTTAGACATCTGTTTAATACATTCTGGTAAATCAGATTTTTTTTTTTTTTACCCATCTCTTACATAAAAGTAACTGGGCTTGCTTACCATATGAGCAGTTATGAGGTTTTGAATGGCTGGATGTTGGCCAGGAGGTATATCCATCCAGAACCTCAGGATGTCATCCGACTTTGAATAAAGGTTTTGTAGATTTAACTAATGGACAGACGTCCAGAAGAACTCAGGCTGGATTTCCCAGGTAGGATATAAGTCCAGTGACAGTTGCCATTTGTGGGAGACAGAGAAGAAGACATAGGAGAGAGAGAAAGACAGAGACAAAGACAGACAAGAAGACATAGGAGAGACAGAGAGACAGAGATAGAGACAGAGAGAGATGTGCGGCAGGGGAAGAACACTATAAACCCAGAACTGAGGACTCTCTAGAGCTACTAGTATCTAGACAAAGAACAGGTTTTCCCCTAACTTTGGATCCAGTACAGTCTTGCTCACATCTTATGTTGGACTGTAACCTGGAACTGTGAAATCACACATTGTCTAGTGATTTAACCTGTGTGGATTGTGGTGACTTATCACAGAAGCTGGAAAACCAACACAAACATGTTCCTTGGAGGTCTTGGCTCACAATGGCAATGTGAGGGATTTTTTTTTTTTTTTTTTTTTTTGCAGGGTCTCGGTGGGTTACCTTTCACCTGTTTTCTGAGAGGTCGGAAATGAGTTAGCTTGCCTGGTTATATTTATTATTTTCTAAAATCCAATGAGGCATCGAGGAATTTTAAGGCTCAATCATAAAAAATCTGACAGCTAGTGGGTTTTGGTCAGAGGCAGATAATGAACGCAGTGCATTCATTATGCAATTTTTGAAAAAGTTAACCATCTTCCCCAAGACCCTTTTCCCTGGGAGTTCACTTTCTTGAAGAACCTGAAATGAAGAACACCAAAGGTGTGAGCAATAATTAACTTCTGATTGTAATGCGGGGCCAAAATGGCTCGTTTCGTTATCAGTGCTCCAAATCTCTGAGAGATTAAACATTTGATCAAGCATATTTCAGCAGCAGAAACTGTTGAAATGGCCTTTGAACTATTTCAGTCACGTAGCTGGATATTTGCCTTCTCCCTAATGAGACAGTATCCTGTACTCGGCTTATTTATTTACGTGCTTGAAGGAACTAGGTCTCCACATCTATTCCCTCTGCTTTCTCTTAGGAACTATTGGGCCAGTGCCTACTGTGTGCTCTGAGCACCGAGTTGAGGGAACTAGTGGAAAGGAGAGAGTCCAGCTGCTTCCAGCCAGTCAAGGAGGCTGTCCAAGTAATGTGTATGAGGAAGGTGACTGGCAGTACCCAAGAGAGACACCTAGTTACTGCTGATTTCCTTCTTTCTCTGGCTGCAACTTTGCCCTCTGTACTCTGCTTCCTTTACCATGCATCATGTGGGAGAGTCCCACAAAACTCAGATGTCTTCTCCCTTTACTTCTCTCCCTAGACAAAATCCATGCCCCTAGTAAAATCCTCAAATGCTCATCCTCTGCCTCAGCAGTTCTCTGAGTCCTGGACTGCTGCATAGTAGTACTTGATATCTTTTGGATGTCCTATGGGCACCTCAGACCCAACAAGCATAAACAGAACTCTTTGCATCTTGCATAATGTCTGGCCATCTTTAGTGTTCTATTTCCAAAAAACAGCAAAGACAGAAATGGAGGAATTATCTTTGACATTTCCTCCCCCCACGCCATTAGCTTTAAACACACCCAAAGTTGTATCAACCTTAGCTTATTTTTCTCAATCTGTTTCTCTCTATCACTTTCACCAGCTATTTGTTCTACTGAGCATATGCAGTTGGATCATGGCTGTGAGTTCACCTCACCATTGTTCTGTTAACTAGAAATAAGCCATGGGCCCTTGCTCTACCCAAAGAAGATATCACACAGATACAAAGCCAAAGCGCCAGGCTCAGGGGCCCACCTTAGAATCCTGTCTACCAGAGATCTCAAATCGAGTTTACTTCCTCAAAGAAACATTCCCCAAACTTAAGAACTGGTTCTAATTTCATTCTCCAGGTTCATACAATACCACATACTTCTTCCTATCACTTACCATAGTTATAATTTTTAATTAGTTATTTGACAATCTGGTTATAATATACCTTAAGAGCCTTTTGCAGTAGCATGAGGACTGGGACATTGCAGTGGTTCAAGACTACTTTATGAATAAACTGACAGAAAGACCATAAAATTATACAGCATTACTTGGCCTGCATTTTGTTCTTGATCTGTCTTCTACAAATCAGAAAACGATCCCAATTTTTTCATGCATACTGCAGGAATGCTGCCCAGCACAACCAGTGTTGCAGGGGAGCGAAGCTGTTATCCACCATCATGGAAACAAGCAAATCATGGCTTCCAAAGTCCTAAAGAAATTTGCATTCCAAATCAACCACAAGGTATCAGTGCTAGAATGGTAACCTGAACCACCAATGAAAGGTAAAGAAACTGAGTGTTTTTTGTCTTGTTTTCTGAATCAGTAATGA
This sequence comes from Peromyscus maniculatus bairdii, assembly GCF_049852395.1. Taxonomy (NCBI): domain Eukaryota; kingdom Metazoa; phylum Chordata; class Mammalia; order Rodentia; family Cricetidae; genus Peromyscus; species Peromyscus maniculatus. Next base: position 14,325,659 of record NC_134865.1, on the reverse strand, counting down.
TACATTCTGAGAACCTATGTTAAGTTTCTGACAGAGGCCATTGATCTGACTCCATCTCAGAGGGGAGTTATGTCCAGACTTGTGTTTCAGCAACTTAGGAAAGAAGCGTTGCTTGGCTTTCTTGTAGGCTACCTCCAAGAGTTTCCACTGTTTTGAAAACAGGGTGTTCCATTTGGTAGCCCAGTGGGATGGAACCTTCCTGATCTACTTTGAGGGGCTTGTTTGGAGCTTCTAGCAGAGGAGCACAGTTACTCATGTACCCTTGACTAAAGATCAATCCTACTCCATGGAGAAGATCAAACTCTTCCGCAAAAGTGCAATTCTGGGAAGGACATATGTGGAGCAGCAGGAGAAAGGCCACAGCCACCTAGACAGTCAGATCAGCTGATTGAATCCTGGTGATGATGAAGTGATGGATGTCACACCAGATTATCTAATTTACATCCCTAATATGCTTAGTGGAGGAGATCACACTACCACCTCCATTACCAAATTCCTGTCAATTATGGAACACTTGGTTTGTTCCCAGCCTACACTAGTATATGGGTGACACCTCCTTGACTTGTAAGTATCTAACAACTACCCTACAACAGTGGTTCTCCAATCTTAACAAATGTTAGATTCACCTGAGGGGTGTTAAGGCAGAGTATTGGTCCCTACCCTCTGAGTTTTTGATTCAGTCAGTCTGGTACGGAGATTGAGATCCTGGGAGCCATGCTGCTCAGCTGAGGGACAGCTCATTAAGAGCCTGCTCTAAAAAGTCAGCCCTTGTATGCCTCCTATCTCAGAGACAGAGAAGCAAGAGTTAGGATTATGTGAAGTCACATGGCCATTGAAAATTCAGGGTTAAGTCCAAGTCAGTTGACCCAAAGCCAACAAAAAGAAGCATTTTTTTCCACATGATTCTTCATAACCAGAAATATGCTCAAGATTTTCCAAGGCCGACCCCTTGCATCACATCTCACCACCCTCGCTTTTTGCTATTTATAAATGAAATTTTTGCTCCAATAACTTAACTTTCCCTCTTTCCTTCCTATTCATCTTTTACTATCACTTTCTATTGTTAAATTCAATCCAAAATCTCCTTCTCTGGGCAATTTTTTTAATTGACTTTGTTCTAGTTCTAGGATTGCTCATTGGCATTTCTAGGCTGGTGCTAAATGGGTTTACATGTCTTGAGAAGCTGTTTTCAGAATATTCTTTACATATCCAAGTGTTTTCTGACTCTCCAAATAGACTAAAAGTCCTTTGGGAGCAGAGATTGCTGTTGTCAAGTCCCCACTGGTTCTCACTGCTCCATTAACTTGAGGCTCATCGATTACTTTCTGAGCTTGGCGGTGGGCTCACCCTATTGCTGACAACAAGAAGTCTGGTTGCTTTCATCAACCCTACATTTCACAGGACCTTCTAATTCTGAGATTGAACTGGGACTGGGGCATTTCATTTATTTGCTGGGAAAGTCTAAAATACAAGAAATCAAGGTTTTCTGTGTTGGCGAGAGTGGGTGGAGATGGTGAGGTTAAGAAGACTGGCTGAGGATATATAATTAAAATTGAACTCTGATTGCAACATTTTCTGCCAGGAATCTCTTTGAAAAACATTAATGAAAGATAAGAGTTCATTTCCAACAGTTTTTCCTGAAATAAAAGAAGAACGATTGTCCTTTCAAAAGACAGAGACTGGGTAACTGAGATCAAAGAGAGTCTTTCTGAATTTATCCAACTTGGGTGTTTGATGACTGAGTGGTATCATTGTTCCCATTGGTGCATTAATTAACCTGTTAACCAATTTAAAAATTGAAAGTAAGTTCCTTGAACAATCATAACATTGTATATACAGACATCCATAATGTATATTGTAGTGTCTATTCAGAATGGTTACAAAGGCAATGATTCGTAGCTCAATTAGCAATTGGTTACATTCATTAGAACTGGTAAGCATGTTAAGCTATGATGTTGAAGATGGATGTGCAATGGAGGTCTATAGGTTTCTTTCTTTAGGCAATGATTCCACTAACCACAGAGGGATACCATCCAGAATTACAGTGCTGTGTGATGCTAGACTGCTTCAGCTCCGTTGTTTACCTTTCTGCTCTCTGGCTGGAACGGTGAGACAACTCTACACCCTGACGGTAGTGAGAAAAGCCAGAGTTCCTGGGTCTTGGTGAGTGTGCTGTATCCAGGGAACAAACCCAAAGGTCACTGTGGAATGTCCAAGCAGTTCTCAACATGCAGGGACTGAAAAGAAGCTGCCAGAAGATAACAGTGTAAGACAACAAAGACACTCTCTTTAAAAGTGTCTTCACTCTTTATTGTTACCTTTATGCTCCTTTCTCTCCACTGGTGTTTTTCTAGTCCAAACCCACATCAAGACACACATGTATGGTGATATTTTATTTGTGCTGAAATGTGATTTTATTTGTATGTTAATAAAGTTGCCTCGAGATCAGAAGTCACAGAGAGCCATAAGCAGGAGTAAGGCGGTGCTAGCATGTCCTTAATCCAATCACATGGCAGGCAGAGTATCTGTGGTCAAGGACACATCCACAGCAAGGTGACCTGAACTTTTAATCCCAGTACCAACCATAGAAGCCTAGATGTCTGTATAAACAAGCAGTGACGAGGAAATCATAGAGCCAATGAGAAGGCAGAACAGAAAGGCAATAAAAAGGACACAGAAAGAAGGTCTCTCTGTCTCTCAGGGGAAGGACAGCAGTGGGTAGTAAGATAAGGTGGTCTTAGCTCTTGGCTACTGCTCTGATCTCTGGGCTTTTAACTCTGCATTTGGCTCTGTGTTTCTTATTTAATAAGACCATTTAGAATTTCAACTACACACATGCCTCCTTCCCCATTCTGTTTCAACTATAGGAGTGTTCTTGTCGCTAACGCATCCTTTTCCTAGGACCCACCATACCACCATACCCGAGTGAAAGGCAGTTCTTGGGGTTATTATCCTCCATTTCCAGCACTGAGATTAGACGGCAAAAGCCTAGTGAGGAAAGAGGTGGGAAGACCCCCTTAGAGAGAAATGGGCTGAGGAGTATAGACAATTACCTTTTCTCATCAGAGTCCCCAAGACATGGGAGATGAGACTGAATAAGGTTTCTTGTATGACTTTGACTTATATCATTTGTATAAATGTAAATACATATACAGAGAGAGAAAATAAATGAATAATATTTTGAGGTAGGGTGAGAAGAGGAAATGGGGAAATGTGTAGCTAAAGAAACAAAGTAGAAGATATACAGATGAACAAATCCAGAGACCTAATAGACAGTAGGAGTATAGTACCAAATAGTAGTGTGTTGTAGCAAGGAGTTTTTCTGAATGTACACACACACACACACACACACACACACACACACACACACACACACAAACACACACACACACTACAAATTGGAAGATGATGAATATGTTTACTCACTTCTCTATAGTAATCATTTTATTGTCTCTATGTATTATGTAACTTCATGCTGTAGATGCTAAATGATAGTCTATGAAGTTTATTTTTTAGAATTTAGTTTTACAAACAAAAGTCTATAAGCAAAGTATGATATGTGAATGATGTGTTTCCTTTGGTAATCTTGCAAAGACTGTCATTAACATCCAAGTATGGGGGCTCACTCCTGTAACACCCGAATTTGGGTGCAGACAAGAGGGTTGCCATAAGTTCCAGGGCAGCTTGGGAGCTAGAAAGTGAAACTCTGTGTCAGACAGACAGACACAGAGAGAAAGGGAGAGAATGGGGGAGAAAGAAGGAAAGACAGGGAGACTGAGAATTTGTTAACCATAAAGGTAGCCTTATTCTTCCTTAGCAGACATCATTGATAAGTGTAAAGCAAAATTTAATCTAGTTGGATGAATTTCAAGCACATCATATCTTATTTTACAGAATCTGGGCACTTAGTAAGGAGAAGTGATTATAGTAAAGTAAGGGAGTTATACTGAAGTTTTTTTTAAAAAAACTGATAGGGAATGGGAAGAGATTAACTGTGATGATGGAACTTGTTGGCTAATGTTTCCTATTATGGAACTCAGGCTATGCAAGTGTGTGCATTTTTCAGAACTTAGTGTACTTGTCTATGCATTCATTGTGTGCAAATGTCACTTTAAAAATGGAACATTTAAAAATTGAGCTACAATTAATGATGCTCTTATTGTACTAATAGCCATAGTTAACTATTTGAAAGGCTTCAAAAGATAAACATGGAGAGAAATAGATAATAAATTTGTGTGTTGTAAGAAAAGTATAGTAATTATGTGATAGTAAAATCTAGATGTGGGTAAATGGATGTCGATTGTAAATCCCTTAAGCTTTGTATTTGAACTTTTTCATAATGAAATAAGATCATTGTTGAGATGTTTAACATCATTCATCAGCTAATTACTATGATTTTTGAGTATCCTAATTATTCTAGTGACTGAACAAAACTGATGCTTTAATAAATCTCATGATAGCCTCTAATGTTGTGTTTAAGAAACATCACCTGGCTTTGCGTATTCCCTGTAGAAAGCAATTCTTTATGGAAACGATGCCCATCTTCCAACCACACAGAATGCTGGTTTTGAGGGGGAGGGAGCAGCCTTGGATGTCCTCAGAGACTGGCACATGCTTGTCTACATTTGCTGCTACATTAATCTTAGCCTCATTTTTATCTGTTTAAGATAGTTCTGTGACTTTTCTCCTATTTTTATTGTGTGAAAAACTCCACAGTGGTGACATTTGAATTGGATGTGAAGTATGAGTAGCAATTCACCAAGAAAGAGCTGGGTGTGATTGTCCAGCCTCGAGATCCCAGCACTCCAGCACTTATGAAAACAGGCAGGAAAATAGTTGAGTTTGAGGCCAGTCTGTGCTGAACTTTGAGACTCTGTCTCAATGAAACAAACAAACAAAACAAAGCAAAAAAGAACAAGAGTGGAGGAGAATGTGCCATTTCTCCTCTTGGCTATTTTGACTTTTAGGGGTGCTGTTTAACTCATGAATTCAACATCAGAGTGAAGGAGCACAGGAATTGCAATTTTCTATTTCAAACACATGCCATGGTGGACCACTCTCAACATCAATCTAGCATGTGCACAGACCTTATAGAGGACCTGCCTCAGGAACTCGGCCTGGACACAGACTGAGTACTCAACAAAAGAATTAGATGACGTGATGCATGCAAGAGACCTGGTATCATACTTAGCTTCTATTTCTTAGACTAGATGGCAGTTCTATTGGTATCATCACCATCATCATCGCTGTTGATGTTGCGAGCAGCAGAAGCAAGAGCTTCTCCATCTTCAGCCCCTTGGTACTCATTATCGCTGTACAGATGACTTCCGAGTGTAGCTAGAGGGCTTCTCTCCAGGTTCCCCAAGCCCCGCAGTCCCACAATCCACTTATAAAATAATCACTCAGACGCTTATATCACTTATAAACTGTATGGCCATGGCAGGCTTCTTGCTAACTGTTCTTATATCTTAAATTAACCCATTTTTATAAATCTATACCTTGCCACGTGGCTGGTGGCCTACCAGCGTCTTCACATGATGTTCGTCCTGGCGGTGGCTGCAGTGTCTCTCCCCTCAGCCTTCCGCTTCCCAGAATTCTCCTCTCTCCTTGTCCCACCTACTTCCTGCCTGGCAACTGGCCATCAGTGTTTTATTTATATAGCGTGATATCCACAGCATCCGAGGGCAAGTATCTGGAACTCTTTGCTGACAGCTTCCTTTGGAGGCTATTATTCTGGGTGCATGTGTACAGTAGGACAAATGTCGAGGAATTGTCACACTTTAATTCAGCCCAAGGAACAGCCCTTAGCCAATGCTGGCTGAAGAAGCTGGTTGGAACAGCCGGTACCCCTTCTGCCCTTGGCCGGGATAAATCCAGGGCATCCTTAGACTTCATCCCAGCACTATGTAAGAGGACTGCACTCCTCTTGGTCTCAGTTGTGAGAGGCCACGTTTCCCCCTTCTTTTCCCTGTCTGTCTTCCTCACTCCTCTGCAAAGCACTCTGACATCGCTGCCCACACTTTCATCCATGGAGCTCGCAGGACTATGCACCTAGCTGAGCGAATGCTAGATTTATCCAAGTTGCAGAAGCTCAAAGGTTCGGTTCTAGAATGTGTGAGAAATGTATCGACTTGATTAGAAGTAAACTCTTCTTTTGCTTGGTGATAAAAATTTCAGTGTAAGAAATTTTGAGATAACCTGGATGTTTGCTAGCATGTGTCACCCTGCGGAAGAGGGAGATCACGGATGAGGATGGAGGTGGTTTGGTTTCATGTTTAACTTCTTTGTTTTCTTTGTTTTGTACCAGGGATCAAGCCAGGCACTTTTGGAATGACAGTCAAAGCCTACATTTTTACTATCTTTGGGGAAGGTAGATTTGATTTCTTTTTAAAAAACTTATTTAGTAGGGGGGTGTTACAGATGGAGGTTAGAGGTCTACTTGGAATCAGTTTTCACCCTCCACCTTGTTGGAATAGGATCACCCTTGTTCTCTGCGGCTGTTCCACACACTCCAGGCTAACTGGGAGCTTCTGGGGTCTCAGCATCCAATCTACAGAGCGAGATCCAGGACAGGCACCAAAACTACACAGAGAAACCTTGTCTGGGGCAGGGGGTGCCACCATTACAGATGCACACCACTATGTACAGTAGCTTTTTACCTAGAGTTTCATGTATCAAAGTCACGTGGTTAGCCTTTTATGGCTCATGCCTTTACCTCCCATCTCCCCAGCTCTACATTTGCTTTTCCTAAGCAAGAATTTCACACAGAAGCCAATTTTGTCGAGTGGGACTAGTTTTGAAAAGGGGTACAACTGAAAACTGACCCCGATGGTCTTGATAATATAAATTTAGTCTCAGCATGAAGAGGAGCCGGCTAGAGAGAGGAGTTTGAGAACTTTAAACAGCCGGGCCAGCAATTCACGCAATAAGCCGGAGAGAAATCCAGCTGGCACTGACCTGGACACGTTCTCTCTGCTGGCGGGCTTTCCCAGTGCTGGGAGAACTTCTGCAGCTGCAGGGGGAGAAGATTCATCGGTGGATTCCCCCGATGGTGGACCCTGCATCCCACAGCACCAGCCTGTCAGGAAAGAGATACCTACTAGTGCCATGTGGTGTGTTGGTGTGAGCTAACGAATTGCCTTCTGATTGGGTTTGAGGCCCGCTGCACAGGAGGGAATTCATGCTTAGTACTATAAATCTGGTCAGGAGCCCATGGCTCGGAGGCTGGAGGGGAATGTACAACTGTTGTTTTGCTAAATGCCAAACTGCCCTTTAAATATTATGTTTATACTCACAGATTAGTGATGCTCTCGACCTTAGTCAGAGGTGATTGTTTTTACGGGGAGGCGGGGGTAGCAGTCAATGGAGAGGCTCATAACTGATTGAAGTATTAATAAGTAACTATTGAGTGCTCAGCCTTAAATAGGCCAGCTATAGCTACCCCCACCCCAAGGCTCATGGACTATCCCAGAAGAGGAGGCAGAAAGAATATAAAAAGCCAAGGGATAGGAAAGAGTGCATGAATTGCCATCTGCTGGGCATGACAGGGTTGTTGTGCTCATGAACTCATGGTCGCTGTGGAGACCAAGCCAAGCAATCTTCCATTGTGATGGGGAGGGCTCCTGAGACTCTAACCTAAGCCGAGGAACTGTTGGCAATTAATTGATGGCTGCTGGAGGGTGGGGAGTCATTTTTCTTCGGGTTGTGCCTATACTCTTGTGGGTGGCCAACATCTATGTGCTTGGGGGCAGAGTTCAGTGAGTTGTTTAAAGACACAGAGGGCATGTGATGGGAGACAGAAGTATTGGAGCCTTGAGAGGCAGTGGGAGGGGTGATGAGGGTGATTGAGTCAGATATGATCAAGAAATAGTGTATGCAAGTCTCAAAGAATAAACAGAAAACCTAAGATGAGTAAATTTGCTCCCAAAATTCCAAGAAATGAATTTCAAAAATATCGTTAATGTAAGTTTGTGTCACACACACACACACACACACACACAGAGAGAGAGAGAGAGAGAGAGAGAGAGAGAGAGAGAGAGAGAGAGAGAGAGAGAGAGAGAGTTTCTGAGGTTAGTAATTGGAAGGACAAAGCTTGGATAAAAATATACATATGGGCAAAATAACTGAACAGACAGTATCCAGTGCAGAAATACAAATGGAAAAAAAATACAAATGGCAAAAATGTACATGAAAAACATTTAGCATCTTTAGCCTTCCTGGAAGTGAAAATTAAATCTACATTAAGATTTTATATGAACCCATCAAGAAAACAAAAAACAATAAATAGTGAGGGACTTTTTACACACTCTTGTGGTAGGGTTAATTAGTTTAGCCACTGTAGAACTCAGTGAGGAAACTCCTCAAAGAATGAAAAACAACTAAAATATAATCCAGCTACCACTTCTGTGTAAATACCCACAAGCATCAAGGTACCACATGAGAGACATACCTAAACCCTTGTTGATGCTGACCTGTTCACATTAGTTCAGGTCCTAGGATTAGCCTTGGTGCCCACTAGTGGGTGAATGGATAAAGAACTTTGTGATACACATTTATACATACAATGGAATTTTGTCCACCTAATTACAGAAAAAACAAAATTTGTCATTGACAAGATAATGGATGGAATAGGAGACCATGTTAAGCAAAATAAAGCAAATTCATAAAGATAAATGTCATGGGGGTTTCTTTCTAATGTGGAAGCTTAAGAAAGAAAACCATTCAGTAAAGTTGAGGGACTAGGAAGAGGGCATGTGGGGGTGGGGAGAGAAAGAGAAACGTGTGTGGGTAATGGGAAGCAAATACAGTCTGTTTATCCTCTGTCTTGAAAATGTCACTGCTTGATATTTTGAGGAACAGAGAGATGGCTCAGTCAGTGAAATGGGCTGCTGCACAAACATGGGGACCTGAGTTTGGATGCCCAGCACCCACATGAAAAGCCAAGTGAGAGACAGGCAGATCCCTGGAGCTCACCGACCAACCAGTCTAGTCAACTGGTGAGCACAGGGTTCAGTGGGAGACCTTATCTCAAAGAAAAAGTGGAAGGTGATTTGGTCACCTGGTCTATACGTACAAATGCACCAACATGCACACCGACTCATGAACATGTGTCTACATATACTCTACATGCACACAAATACACAAATCATGCTTGATAAGTTTTAAAGTTACTTCACTTTTAACACACAGGGAAAAAGAGAGAGAAAGAGGAGAAATTGTGTGTCATTCACATCTAGAAGACTAGACATATATGGTGATATTTTATTTGTATTAAAATGTTATTTGTATGTTAATAAATAAAGTTGCCCGGGGGTCAGAGCTATTAGCAAGCCATAGGAAAGCAGGGCAGTGGTGGCATACGCTTGTAATCCCAGCATTTGGTAGGCAGAGCTAGGTAAGTCTCTGTGTGTTCAGGGATACAGCCAGTATTGGATACACATGCCTTTAATCTCAATAACAATCATAGAAAACCTGGAGGTCTATACAGACAGGCCGTGATGAGGTGGTCATGTGGTTGGGTTTACAACCAATGAGAAGGCAGAACAGAAACACTATAAAAAGACAGACACACAGGAAGTAGCTCTGGTTCGGAGAGGTAGGACCACCGCAGGAGGAAGGGTAAGGTTTTAGCTCTTAGCTCTGACCTCTTGGCTTTCTTCTTTGCATTGGTTCTGTGTTTCTTATTTAATAAGACGGTTGGTTACATCTACAGACATAGCCTCTGATAACTGAGATGGGCTTACAGAGGAACAATGGGGCCTACACTTACTAGTCTTTTGTCTTCTGCAAAACACTGGCTTCCGGAGGTGGTGGCTTTGGCTTCCATGCATTCCCTGTTTCCACAAAAGCAGTTCCTGAAATGTGGCTATTTCACATTTGACCTTGCGCAAAAGCAAGGCAGGCAGGCAAGCTGTGCCCTGTGGGAATGCCAGAAACTCCCCAGAATAGAGCGAGAAAGAGAGAGCCATCATTCACTCGGCGGCCCTTGGATTCACGCAGATCCAGCTGCTGCAGAATCGCGGGCAGGAGACGGCCCTCGGGTGGGGAAAGATAATGTGGAAAGTGGAAACAGCCTGAATCACGCTGCTAAGCTGAATCCTGAACTAGTGGCGAGCGTGTATTGTGTAGGAAGGCTTGAAAGCAAGATGAGGTGTGGGCTGAGTCACGGTCAGCACCTTCAAATGCAAGACGGTGTGAGACAGTGTGGGGGGGAGTCAGCAGAACCTGTTCCCTGGGTGACAGATAGGGTAACACAAGAGGAGGAGGGACTCGGGGTCTTCGGCATCCTCTTCTGCTGTCTAAGACTCTCCTACTGTTGTGAAACGTGTTTGGGGATCTCATTGCTTTGAGTTTGGGTATTTGTGTTAATTTCAGCTTTAGGTTCATTTGAGTTTACCTTCCTGCCTCAGTGAATGCTTCCTGTTGGACTCTTCAGACACAGCAATTATTTGGTGCCTTCCATTAAATGACATATTGTCATAGTCTATACTGTTTTCCAGACAAAGATCATGGCAAGCCAGGTGTTTTGAAATACCACCCCCACCTTTCATAAACCACCACACTCTCTGATTTTAAAGTTTGTGAAAGGCTCAAACTGGTTTCTTTGCAGGATCAGCACTTAAAGTGATCACACACAGCAGCATTTTAGTGGATGAAACTCCAAAATAAATCATCTCACCCAGGCCATCCTGTGCCATAGAATTCCCTCCCTCATCTATTCCTTCTTCCATTGATGTGAATGTCCCTTGCTCAGAGACTGGCACTCAGTAAGTGCTCAGTACAAGTCAGTAAGGGACAAATACAAACACCACTACTTGATAACATGAATCTGTCTGAGATGGCTCTATCCTCCACACTTTCTACAATCGTATAAATCCCTTTAGGGGCCAGGGAAGTGGCTTGGGACATAACACTTGCTTTGTATGTTCAAGGAACTGGCCTTGAAAGATCTCAAAGAAACAGCTAAAGACACCAGACAGGAACAGTACACATATATCAAGGTGCATATGTGTGTGTGTGTATAGTTATATATATGACTACATATATGTGTATATAGAGAGAGACTTTACATGTATTAATGGAATTTGGGGGCACTTTGTGATAAAGTTAACCTATTTGGTATACTTTGGGATTTATTAAGAGTTCCTTTTTAATATTCCACACTCCTGGGAAAGGTCTTAACCTAAATCCACCTCAGTTATTGGCTCACACAAGGAACAAGAGCATGAAATTTCATAAATACATGAGAATTCAGTAATAACTTTGAAAGAAAGTATTTTTTTAAAAAAACCCATCAGCCAGAAAAAATAGTTGATTTCACAATTATGGGTTTCCAAAAAAAATTTGGAACTAATATTTTAAAACTCAGTTGTATTTTTATTTGTAATTGTGATTGGCATCTCCCACAGGTAAACAACATAATTTTCCTTTCTGTTTCTCTAATAGAATATTATAGCTGACCAGTTGGTGGAGCAAGCACATTTCCATGGCTCTTGACGGCTATCTGTGCAGGTACTAGCAACACAGTCAGACTCTAGAAAGAGCTTCCATATCCTAAGGAATAACCAAGCTGATGACAACTTTTAGCAAAACAAAACAAAACAAAACAAAACAAAAAAACAACACAGACAGAATCACTTTATTATCGAGCTCACTGTGATTAAATTAAAGTGGTAATTCCACTTGCAGGGGAGTCCCCTCTTAGCTCATGTCAAAGATGCAGACCCCCCCTCAGCAAAGCCACACTTGGGTAGGGGGAAATAAAAGATGGGGAACGGTCATCCCCAGGGCTCTAAGTCCTGGATACATGAAGCTAATGTACTTGTACTGTGGGATCACAGTACAAGTGTGATTGTAATTATTAGTCTTAGGCTTAAAGAAGTTGTCCTAGAGAGGCATTCTTTGGAAAAAAAAACAAAACAAAACATGGTTGACTTAGTGTTTGTCAATTATTTCATTGTTTGTCAATATGTCTTTAAATCCCACCCCCCACCCCCACCCCACACCAAATCTTTGTGGCTACTTATATGTAATGAAAAAGAGCCTTCATCCAGTGACTCATAGAAGCAGATACAGAGATCCACGGCCAGGCACCAGGCTGAGCTCTGGGAATCCTATTGATGAGAGAGAGGAGAGACACTACAGGCGAGGGACGTCGAGATCATGATGGGAGAACGTGCAGAGATGACTGGCCACACTAGCGGAAGCCCATGAACTGTGGACTGGTGGCTGTGGAGCCCCCATGGGACTGGACTAGGCCCTCTGGATTTGGAAGATGATTGTTTGGCTCAAAATGTTTGGGGGGCACCCAGACAGGGGGATCAGGATCTGTCCCTGGTCTATGGGCAGGCTTCTGGAACCCGGTGCCTGTGGTGTGATACCTTGCACAGCCTTGGTGCAGTGGGAAGGGGCTTGGACCTACCTAGGCTCAGTGTGCTGGGCTCTGCTGACTCCCCATGGGAGACCTCAATTTGGGGGATATGAGGATGCGGGGTGGCTTGGGAAAGAGGGCTGGGGGGTGGGAGGAGGGAGGAGGAAGGAGGGAGGAGGAGGAATCTGTGGATAGTATGTGGAGTGAGTAGAAAATTTCTTAATAAAGAAAAAAAGAATAATCATCAAAATGAAAAAAAGCATAACTTTCATCTATGATATTTTAAATGCAAAGTGTAGGAAACAGTATAGTTATGATTATACTAAAATGTCACTCATCTTCCACTGCAAACCTTTTTATTACTTCTTTGGGAATTGCAGACAATGTAATTTCATGATAGACAAAAGATGACCAAGAATTATAAGCTACTGATACTTTCTTTTCTTAATGTTTTTATTTTTAAAAAATGAAACTTTATTTTTTAAAGAAATGTTTGTAACTAGAGAACAATGTTAGGGATGTAGATCAGGTTTTGCATGTGTGTAGCATGGGTGAGTCTATAAGCTTAATCCCTAACACTTAAAACACACACAAACACACACAGAAACATACATAAGCAAACACTTAACACATTATTCAGAAAAGAGGAAATTAATGAACTTAATGCACACATACACATAATAGTACTACCTTATTTCCTGAGCCATAAGGCCATAACAATTTCAGCAATGCCTTTACATGAATTCATATTTTATGAATTATAACAAGCGACTAATATTATGGATAGGCTATTGCTCAATCCAAATAAGCAGTGCATGAGAAATGTGAATAAAGTACCTTGAAGTAATGGGGACTATGTTTAGCCAAGATCCCCAAGTCCTGACTGTGGCTCCTCTCTTCTGTCTGTGTGCATTAGATGGTACTGCCTTACAGCTGCCTAAGCCCATCCTTCTCCCAAATACTGAGCAGTGCAGAGCCCAGGCACCTGCTCTTGGCTGAAATCAAGAACTGCTCTGCACACACTGATGAGTTTGTGTTGTCAAACTGAAGAGATGGTGGGCTGGCCAACACAGGGTAGAGGAAGTTAGCAGGCTTCATTTTCTTGCAGATTCCTTCAGACACATTTTTAATGGATTACATTTGTTCGTTGATAATTTTATACTATATTGTACATTGTTTACATCCATCTGCTGCTGTTTTATCTCTTTCCCAGCCTTACTACCTGTCCACTTCCTTCAGCTCTCTTCCCTACATTTATACATTTTGATTTGTTCTGTGATCCACTGAATATGTCTCTCTAAAGCTAGCTTTGAAAAAAAAAAAAAACTATGTACCATGCACTTTCCTAAACAATGAACTTTAAAAGGTAGGCAAAATAGATTCTGAAGGACTTTGATTCAGACTTTTAAAATGTCCTCTATTCTGGCCTCACAGGTTTCCTGCCTAGGACTGTGCAATGCTAATAAATTTTCCTGTGTCTCTTTCCAAGCACAGGTCAAGGATTTCCTTTCCACCTGCATCAGACAGTTAGACAAATATAACTAATACAAATATCACTGATGGAGTCGTTCAGATAGGTTCACTAAGGTATTCCAGCTGCCATAGTCAATGTCCCCATCAGTCATTGCCCTAATTCCATAGTGTCACTTAGGGTTACCTCTTCACTGGGAGGATGAGGAGAACAGGAGGTAGAAACTGCCTAGGCAGTTTAGGGTTCAGGGAGAAAAAAAGAAAACAGTCAGTTTTTTTTCTAAAAGCCAGAAATATCCCTGGGACCCTTGGCAGCCTCATCCTTGCCTGAAGCCAGGGATGACCAAAGCATCTGGGGGCTCTGTTTGATGATCTGGTTCCTAAATGATTTTAGAGCCACCTCTTGGGGGTGATATGAGAGTTTCAATAAAGGCCCAACAAGGGAAAACTCTTGGTCTAAGCCACAGAAACTCTGGCCCAACATCCTAGTTAGGCCTAACATCCTAGGTGCACAGATCAATCACCTGGTCAGTGGAGGTGACCCTCAAGGAGGAGGTAGCACCCCTAGGAAGGTGGATTCACCTTGTACCCATGCCGAAGAAACAAGAGAAAGAATTATTCCTTAAATAAGATACTGCCATTTTTCTTCCCAGAATTCCCACTCCATTATCATACTACAAGCCACTCTATCATGAACCTTGTTCAGTCTGACGAGCTCTCTGAGAAAGATGCAACTTTTCCTTTTTTCTTCTTTTGACGTTTTCTTTCAGATGCTGGCCAGAACCTAGATATGCTTTTTCTGATATCCTGGACTTCCTAGCCTTTTTCTAAATCTCCACACGCACTCAGCTGCCTGCTGCTCTGGGGTGGAGCTGCACACTGTTAGCTCAAATGACATCTTTCCCTTCTCTTCTCCATTTTCCTCTGAGTAGCTGTCAAAGGCTGAAGCTCACTTGCCCTGGGAATTTCCCTTTTTAAACACTAATAAGGTTGCCCTCAAGGAAAAGAAAGAAGAAAGAAATTTTTAAAAAAAATATTTGAGCATTAAAAACAATCACCACAAGAGACCAAGGGGGCTGGGGCCATCTCTGAGTGTGAAAGCACAAACCTAGCATGTATAAGGTCCTGGGTGTGAGAGAGCAGAGAAAAAGGAGGAGACAGTGAAGAAGAAGAAAACTATGATACAACAATGTCAACTTTGAACGCTACTGACCATTTGTGGTTATTTTAAACATATGGGTGCTGACTCTGAGAAACCCACTTGGAAGCAGACCCCACTCAAGCCTTACATGACTTAGAGCTGACCTCTTCATTACTACCCTGTGGGAAACCTGAACTCAAACCACTCAACCAGCCTGCTCCTCAGGACTAGAGCTAGTACATGTTTGCTAGTTAGTCATTCTACATCTCATGTTGCCGCATCTTATGATGAATTTATACACAGCAATATTCAAGGAATACCCTTTATTCTAGAAGATGCTAGTCAATCAACACCAAGTTGGTTAGGAGATTCATAAGGTGAATTATGACAGAAATAAAAGAGACAAAATGTTTTTGAAGACTTCATGAGCACAGTAATGAAAATGTGTTAGGGAGCAAAAATCTTTAAGAAGGTGTAAGGGTATTGTACTAATCTTGGGACTAGTAAAAACAGTATCAAAATATTTGAATACTGAAGCAATGGAAGTGATGTCATGAGATCTACTGATGCACAATGATAGGCACTTTCACCCCTGGGTACTGTAAATGTAAAATGGTAGAACTACTTTGAATGAAGTTTGATTGCTTCTTAAAAATATATACCTACCTATTTTAGACCTAGGAGTTCTGTCCTGAGGCATTATCTTAAAGAAATAAGCTTTCTGTTCACAAATGACTTGCATAAGAATGTTCACAGCAGCTTTTTTTCAAAGTACTCAAAAACTGTTCATCTGTAGGGAAGTGGATGCATTGGTGCATTATAAATCACAATAGAAACTAGCAGTAAGAAGGAGCCAGCAATACACAAGTGAAATGGCATACCCCAAAAACATCATGCTAAAAGAAAGAAGCCTTACACAGAGCTGTGCACCTGTGTGACCCAGGATGGGAAGTTCAAGGCCAGGCAGGACTGCTCTGTTGGAAAGTGACACTGGTACATTCTGGGGTCGATGATGCTAATGTTCTAATCTTGGCAGGAGTTCGCAAGAATTTCACAGTTCATTATATGCAAATCTTGCCTGGAAAGCAAATGTTAATATTGAACTCCAGTAAAAAATAATGAATGCTCAAATATTTAGACTGAAGTGTAAGTGGCGTTTGCACTTTGAAATGCATGAAAGAGAAACTTAATTAATATATGGCTGATGGGAGAACTGACAAGTCACACTGAAGTTTGCAAACACAGCCAGGCAGTGACCTACAGTAGGATCTAGGCAATGTATACATGGCTGCTGACCATAACCTTCAACATTATTGTAGGTTACAAGGTTTTAAAAATAATACATTTGGGCCAGGCGGTGGTGGCGCATGCCTTTAATCCCATGACTCAGGAAGCAGAGCCAGGTAGATCTCCAAGAGTTCGAGGCCAGCCTGGTTTACAAGGTGAGTTCCAGTACAACCAGGACTACACACAGGGAAACCCTGTCTTGAAAAACCAATAATAATAATAATGATAATAATAATGATAGTAACAATACATTTAGGAAGCTGTTTTTTTGTTTTGTTTTGTTTTTTGTTTTTTGAGACAGGGTTTCTCTGTGTAGCTTTGTGCCTTTCTTATGTAGACCAGGCTGGCCTCGAACTTATAAAGATCCACCTGCCTCTGCCTCCCAAGTGCTGGAATTAAAGGCATGTGCCACCACCGCCCAGCTAGGAAGCTGTTTTTAAAAGAAATTCATTCATATTTTGTTTTGTTTTTGTTTTTCGAGACAGAGTTTTTCTGCGTAGCTTTGTGCCTTTCCTGGAGCTCACTTGGTAGCCCAGGCTGGCCTCGAACTCACAGAGATCCGCCTGGCTCTGCCTCCCAAGTGCTGGGATTAAAGATGTGCGTCGCTGCGGCCTCCGCCGCTGCCGCCTCCGCCGCCGCCGCAGCCTCCGCCGCCGCCGCCACCACCACCACTACCACCACCACCACCACCCGGCAATTCATATTTCTTTACAACATCTTTAAAAGTGAGGATAGGCTGGGCAGCGGTGGCACATGCCTTTAATCCCAGCACTCGGGAGGCAGAACCAGGTGGATCTCTGTGAGTCTGAGGCCAGCCTGATCTACAGAGCGAGATCCAGGACAGGCACCGAAGCTACACAGAGAAACCCTGTCTTGAAAAATCAAAAACCAAAAATGAAAAAAAAAAGTGAAGATAGAATGTTGAATATTTAATATAATGTAGTTTGCAGACAGTGTGAGAAAGAACATGAACAAAGAATCCCAAATTATCTTGGAGTGTTATTGTGATGTGTAAAGTTTTGTAAGCTTTCTCCAATAAATGTGAATGGATATTATCATTATAAAAATATACTTTGTCTTACAAGATTTTAAAGGTAATTTCGGGGAGGCATATTTTAACTTGGATCAGAGATGGAATAAGCATCCTAAAGAGCAGGAATGTTTCCACCAAATACCTCTTCTCAAACTCAAAGACCACAGGGAGGAAGATTATAAATCAGGTACCGGAGGTTTTATAGTAGGCTCAAATTTGGAGACTCGGTATGTGACAAGAAGAATGGAACGATCTCTTGTGTTTTAAAATCTACTCCAAATTCCAAAGCGCTCCATGAATATATGCTAACCCCAGATTTCCTGCACCAGCATATGCACAGCCTGAGTCAATGTGCAACGGCAAAGTCATTCTTGACACCAACTCCATTTCTTCACCATCTTGCTGTGTTGTAAGGCTTGAGGGACAAGAACTGTGAAAATTCAGCATTTTAGGAAGCTCAGTGCCTCAATGTTGATTATCTCACCAAATTCTCTGACAGCTGGAGACATAGAGGGGTTGACATGGGCTTTTCTAGACACCACAGAGGCAAAGGCAGCAAGGTTGGTCAGGACTGTGTGTTCCTTCTCCCAAGTGCGATAGTTCAAGTGCATCTTTCCTGGCTGCTACCTGGAAAGAGTGTCAGTGTCAGAAGCAGAGCCCATGACGACGCCTGAGGCAACAGAAAAATTGCTGCTCTATGAGAGTCTCTCATGCATGACTACAGTACTCTGTATGTGAGTATGAGTGTGTGTGTGTGTGTGTGTGTGTGTGTGTGTGTGTGTGTGTGTGTGTGTGTGATCAGCTTTCTTCCTGCCAATTAGGAATTTATCTTCAGTGATACACATTAGTCCTACTGCCTCTGTTTCTGTCTTAATTTTACTTATAATGGAGGAGGAAACTGGAGTTTGGAGAGATTAGGTAGGAAAACAAGAGTTAGAATTGCTGAGACCAGCACTTTTGGTATAACACTTGTGAGAACAAAAATTTCCAGATTGCTACTCAAATATGTTCCAGTCAGACCCATAAAGCTGGTATCTATATGTAAGCAAATCTAATTAGCATGCTGAATGTATTTAAAGCTTTTAAAAGTATCAGATGCTGTACACTTCCTGGGCAGCCTGAACGTTATCTCCTCTGATGGCAGAACATACATTGATTTCCTTCTCCCAGTGACAGCTTGAAGAAAGAACTTGTGATCCGGCATTTGAGATTGATGCCACATTTGTCTGGGGCTTAGGTTTAAGACATTCTGGTATCTGTACCACTCACAAAGGGGCTTGACACAATTTTGTGCAAAATAAGCCAACCATGAGGGCTTAGAGTGATTATTCAAATCAGATAATAGTTCGATGAACACATCACATTTTTTTGCAATCTCCTAATGAAGAAATCTGCAATAGGATGGAGACATTAATACATTTCGATAGTCTCAGGAATTTAACAAAACATTTCAAAACTGGCACCAATACAGATGAGGGTTTATTGTTTTTTTTTTTCTTCACGTCTTTGAAGGTACAAAGATTCAGTCTAATATAGCTCCACTAAGGGGAGAAATTCCTACATTTCTTCAATCAATGCTTCAGCCCTGAATTAAGAGGCCAAGTTCACTGGGGATTCTCTAACTATAGCAATTTGAATATTCACTGCTTCTGCGAATTTTCAGGTTACTGTAGCCTTGCTAAGTACTGCCAAGGAAAACCTTCAGGGGCGTCATTACCATCCCCATTTCTTCCAATACTGAAGTGTATAGGTCACTTAAACTTTTGCATTTCCAGGCTGTCTCCAGAACTCTGCATGCAACCCTTGACTGACATCAGGTGAAGGTTAGCTGCTGAATGTGGGATTCACCAAGAAGAGGACTCCCCCAGTCCAGAATGCTAGGGTTCAGAAACCTTCCCGACCCTTTGAATTCACTTCCCTTAAATTCTTCCCAGCCCTGGAGATGCCTGAAATCATTCAGATAGAGGATTACTTCTTGAGCTTCTTCTGTGTTAAAATGAAACACCACTGGTGGCTCTAAAAGCAATGCCTAACTCAGCATAAGGATGTCTTCCAGAATCCTTTATGAGGAAGATTGTGACTGAGCAGAACACTTAGCGTCGCTCTGGGACAGCAGTAAGGGGAAAAACAAAAACAAAAACAGATTTCCCCAAGCTAGAAATGTGACACCTTTGGGATCCAGCATTCTCTCAGTCCAGCCTTGATCTGAAGCACTAAAATACTCTCCATACCTATCACGAAATCTTACCCAGTTATCTGATAAACTTTTCTGATCAAAAGCTCCATCACATTTGTGTGTGCCCAACTTTCCCCTATCTTGACCAAATACAGGAAATGAATCACTTTGCACACAGAGACCAGCCAAAGCAATCCGGTTGCATAACTCTCCTCAGCTCTTGGCTTTATGTATTCAGCAAGGACTTGAAGAGTAGCCTGAATCCTGCTCTCCTTTTCAAATACACACCCCCGATTTTTTTTTCTTTTTTGGTAGACTTAGGGCCTTTGATTTTGCAACCTCCTGTTTTGAGACACGCAGAAAAGACTAGCATTTTGTTTTGTTCTGTGTTTTTTTTTTCTCATGACATAGTGAGACCAACTTTTAACTGGGGAAGTATAGAGAATTCCTTTTTTCTTGTCTACGCACATGCACGTGCATATAAAAACCATTTGATCTTCAGTTGGTGGCCCAGGTAATCCTATTTTTAGCATGGGGTTCAAAAAATAAAAACCTTAAAAGATAGGAGAAATCTGAACTTCGTCAATCCAATCACTCAGCAAGCTATTCCCCACACAGAGAGCTAGTCTCCTGTTTCAAATACTCCATCTCATTCTTGTTTACTGCGTTGTACCAACTGTGGAGACTCACTGTACTTTCTATTTCTGAAGCTGTTTTAAAAGCAGCTAAAGTAAGCAGGTATATTATTTTTGCTAAGAGATGATCTGATGTTCTCTCTAACTATACTTATCACTGAATTCAAGTAGAGGATCTTTATGAAGTCTCTGTGCCATTTCCAAACTTAACTTCAAAAGCATACGAGGTAGACATGATAGTAAACTGTAAATGGAATTTAAAGGCAAATTCAATTTTCTTCTTAGAGCTGTCGTGAACTTCAATTCTGCTGGCCATATTTCATTTGTCCCAGGATCTGAAATGAGTACATATTGTGTGCAATTGTGTAATGTAGTTGTCTTAAAATTTAATACATTTACTTTTGAGTGCCATTTACAGATTATTTCTCTAACACGCACACCCCGAGTTATTAAAGTTTAAAAGTGCACGAGGCCCTCACAAAGACTGTTCAGCGCTCAAGTACAGAGCACAGGAATTCTGGCTAAATGACCTCCTTTTGCCGACAGCCTATTCTCTTCCATTTCAGACGGGCTAAAAAATCAAGAGACCCGGATGCTGCTACTCATCAAAGAGGAAAAATTCTTAAACTCTAGGACTGAGTGAGTAACTGGCGCAGAAAAGGGTCCGACTAAGTTTAAAGGGACTGCATGTTAAGGATACATAGATAATAGCAAGATCTAATTGTTAATGACAAAAAGCACTGCAGAAAAAGAGAAAACCGGGTGATTAGAAGGCTAGTCATCCTAGATAAGGTGCCGTTTAGCACCCAACAGTTTAGAGTCTCTGGTGTCGTCGAGGTCTGTGAAGGCACACGTCATATTTCCCGAAGACTCCTGGCTCACAGAACTAGACACTCATTTGGCTTTAGAAAGTAAATCTTGGGTACTGTCCTACTGGCTCTTAGGAGACCCGTCCTGGGACTGAACTACAAAATACTATTTGCTGGTATAGAGGGAGTCAGCCAGCGGAGAGCTCATCACCAACTTCTCCCGGCAATTCTGATTTGAAAGCAGATATCAGGCTCTGGCTGTGTTAACGTCTTCTGTCTCCAGCCTATGGGTGATGCTTGGCTGGACTGCCCATTAAACGTTTTGCTTTAAGCCGGGCGGTGGTGGCGCACGCCTTTAATCCCAGCACTCGGGAGGCAGAGCCAGGCGGATCTCTGTGAGTTCGAGGCCAGCCTGGGCTACCAAGTGAGTTCCAGGAAAGGCGCAAAGCTACACAGAGAAACCCTGTCTCGAAAAACCAAAAAAAAAAAAAAAAAAAAAAACGTTTTGCTTTAAGTTTTTTATTGATAGTAGAGATCACTGACGGAATTCACATTAGCTTATTGATAAACAAGGTTCTGGGCATGTAACATACTGTAATGTGTAATTTTGGATGTTACAAGTCAAGTAGTACCAGAAATACTGGTTTAAAATTTTATTTTGTTTTTTTATATGATGGATGTTTGTATGTATGTCTGTGCACCCCATGAAAAACTACTGTGCATTTATATATCTCCATATGTATACTTCTTTGACTCTAATAATTCTACTTTTATGAACATATATAAAATAATCTTAGTCATATATGAATAACTTTGGAGTTGTTTCTAACAGTAAAAATTTGGAGATAATCTATATGTCTAATACTAGGGGAGTAATTAAAGGCTAATATTTCCATAAAATGAAATACCATGGAGCCATTAAAATAGTATCATAGACAAATATCTTAAATCAGATGATATAAGAAAAGTAGAAAAGATATCAAAACAAATATTAAATTTAAATTTTTTAAATACAATATGGGTATTTATATACAGAAGTACACGCAGTAAAATATTAGTGTTATTATCTCTGGTTGGTGAGATTATGGGTGGTTTTATCTTCCCCCTGAATACCTCTGGCTTTCTATATATTTCACAAGACACACTAATTACTTTTATAATCAGATAAATAAAAAAAATGACTTTGAAATAATAGAAAGCTGCCCAGTTTCTGTGTCACTGGGATGGTTTGTAGCAACATTTGCTGTCATCATGTGTGTGGACAGACGGTTTTGGGGCTGGCCTAGGAGGTCCACTCCTGTCACCTTGCTGTGCCGTTCTGAAGGCGGTCTTTTCATTCACACACAGGTGCCCTTGTGGTCAAGATGGCTGCTCTCTCACCTTCACATTCAAGGCAGGAGGAAGGGAGGGGGGGCTGCACTAACATGTCTGAACAGAAAGTCTTTCTCCGTTAAAGAAAGCACCTGGGAACAGTTGTAGTACGAGGCAGTTGGAAGTGTTGATCCCGGGAGTCGGGGCTTCTTTTCTTTGTTGAGATATATTACAAGCTCCTCACTATTTTTCTCCTTAGAGCTTCCTTTAGTCTTGGAATTCATAAAAAACAGTTCCTCCGATATACTGGCAATGAACTGTGAGTTTTAGTTGGTTCAAGGTGTTTCCCCCCCCCCCCCACTGTCTCTGGGAGAGTTGGGAGTGGATAATCAGAGTATGGGTGCTTAAGACATTAGATATGGAGTTATCTGAGTTTGTAAACACCCACAACCTTTATAGTGAAACTATCCTGCAGATGTCATAGATGATGAGATTGGTAGCTATAGAGACTAAATGGGAAGGAGGACAGACTGTCATAAGTCGGGGCACACAGAAGATGCTCATGGATGTCTAACAATGAGTAGACATACCACAACAGCTCCAAGACAAGCCATTTATATTGAGTTTGACCCTACTGTCTAGTTTAAAGATAAGAGGTTCCTTTAAAAATAAAAGACACACTGTTCGTGACATTTTTGTAAGCTAAGAGTTTCTTTCACTTCATTGTAGCTATAATTACCCAAATCCCCACCTTTCTCTGGAGTGGATGTTACATAAGAGATTTCACCTTATTCCTTTATCTGTGAAGTACAAAGTATTTTGTATACTACTTACATTCTTGGATCGTATTGACATTAATTTCTTAATATGTAACAGACTTTTTGAGTTGAACAGTGCTAGAAATTACTATTAGTTCTAACGATGTATTTTGTATGCAATGGTTGAACTTCAAAAACAGAACAGAACTCTCTAATGATTAAGATTAGTAATAGGTAGCCCTTAGCTGATAACCCTGCTAGCTCACTGGCCAGGATTCTATTGTTGTATTTTCCTAAGTAAAATGCATCTAAAAAATAAAAATTCAATTAGTTTAATTTAGAAGTGAACTAAATGTGGTGACAAAATGCGTTTGACCTGCAGGCTTTGAATATACAAGCATCCGCCTCTTGTCACAGGTCACCCCCACCTTGTCTGTGTTATTCATTTCATTCCTGCTCAATGCTCTCTCCTCCTATTTCCCCATTATTTCTTACAGATTACCTTTGTTGAATGAATGAATTATTCCTCAACATATCTGTTACAAGATTTTTCAACTAGCCTGCTTCCTAACATTTATGAACTGCCTCTCTGAGATAAGTCCTTTATCATGTCTATCTTTATATCTCCCAATGAAAATGTCCCCTCTGGTTTCCCATGCCAATCTATTTCTTTCCTAACTATAAAAACAGACTCTACCCCCCCCTTTCTTCAATAGTCCTAGTGAAAATATATTAACAAACATAAAGGCCTTTGTGTTTACATAAATGGACATAAACAAAAACATAGATTTGCTGTCATTTCCAAAGCATTTCCATCTTAGTTTGGTTTTTACTAGCATGTGAATTCTTCCTGCAAAAATCTACATCATCCATTATTCTAATTTTTCCTTGACTAATAGAAATCCCACAATTGACTTATGACTTATAAAGGCCTTAGAAAAACATTAAATTAATGTTCTTTTAAAAAACACATTCACTTTTGTCCATGCTCGGAATTCCCAAATAGGAGCATTATAAAATAGAACAAAATAGGAACACTGAGAAGTTAAAAGATGTGGCCCGAGTTGAATGCCACTGAAAGAACATCATGAGAACTTTGGAGAAGTCACTCTCCTCGGGTAGACACAGAGAATGGGGTAAATATCCTTCAGTGATAAGAAGCCGGAAATTGTTTAATGGTCTTTTAAAATTGGGTTTTCAAATGTAAGGTCTCCTACCAGCAACCACTGAGCACTTCCTAAGCCAAGCTCATTCTTTTTAAACACAATCAAGTCCTGCGGCTGCCCTCGGTGACTTTGTGACCTTGTGGAGACAGGCACAAAGCCTGCAAATCAGGGGAGGTGGTTCTGGGGAGAATCGCTGTGTCAGTCCAGCCTTGGGGTGACTGGGATGTGGTAGATGGGTGGAAGTGGGAAGGAGCAAGGAAGCCTCTGTAGAAGGAGGAATCCAATCAATAGATAAAGATGGAAGAACGAGATGCCAGTGACTTCACGTTTATCTCACCAGTCCTCACTTGACTGCATAGCAGCCATTGTTGCCCCTGAACGCGGAGCTCCTCTTTGCCTTAGCCCACTTCATGGCAGAGAATACCAGTCAGACACTAATGTCTGCTCCCCACTGTGGAGGCCCACAAAGGTTTTCTAGGGAGACCTGAGCTTGCTTTACCCAGCAGAGCTGCATTGGAGGATTGCTTGACCATGTTCATGGTTACCAGGTGATTGGAAAGGGTCTGCACTTGGCTGTGCTCGGGGGAGGTCTTTGCTCCACCCTTTGGCATTCCTATAAAAAGCCCTTTAGAAGAGACAGAAGGGGCTGGTGGGCTAGGATCCAGGCCCTCCCGAGGCTATCCTGTGTTTCTATCTGTTTCTCCTGCCTCTATCCCTCTAAATCTCTTATCCCTCACTCCTCAAGAGTACCCCATGTCTTCTTAGACCTAGAATCCTGACTGGCTATTTTTTCCCCTTTTGTTAAATGGATGATCTCAGAATAAAATCTTTATTTCCCAGGTTTTCTTAGGTGACTAAGCTATGTGACTGCTAGCAGGTAGAAAATCAGGATAGATAATTAAGAATTCTGGGAGGAGTCCTTAAGGAAAAAGTCCTACCTTTTTCTGCCTTTATGTCCATCTTTCAACCTGCTGCCTTGGATAAAGATGTAGTAGCTAATGTTTCACTAACAATCTCATACCGTGAGATGCCATGGGGGAGGTCCAAGCTGGAAGAGAAAGAGGAGCTCTGGGATCCCTGGTAGTTTTTAGAACCTCATGCCCTAACCTGTGATCCTTGTTTTATGCAAGAGGATGAGTCTGGTGTGTCTAAGCCAGAGAGTGGTTTCTCCTGGTCGCAGTTGAAACTCTACATACCCTGGTACTCCCAGCAGCTAGCATGGTGCCTAAATTGATAACTGCTTCAAAACCCACCTTTAAATTTTTATTTAATTGCTTATTCCAAAAAGAATTAAAGCTGCGGCCCTCACCAAAGAGCTGCAAAGATGTGTAATTACACTACTTCCAAGGAAGAGCACATAGGCCAAATGAAGAGAGAAATATTAGAAAGGATGGAAATGGTCTCAATATACAAAGTCATAGAAACTGCACAGGAAATGTAAAGGCAAATCCCATTCCTTCTCTAGGAAAGAAAATGTGGCAATACAATTTTAAATTATTTTTTAAGTGTGGATAATTGTAATGAGTCCTTCTCTATACCGCCTGCTCCCAAATAACAACATAAAGACTTCTCATTAATTATGAAAGCTCGGTCTATACCTTAGGCTTATTCCTAACTAGCTCTTATGACTTAAATTAACCCATTTATCTATGTTCTATCTTGTGGTGTTACCTCTGTTCTGTCTTGCACCTCCTGTTTCCTCTCTGTGTTTCCTGGGGTCTCCTGCACACCTCATTGCCTCCTTCTCTTCCTTTTTCTCCCCAGAAATCCCGCCTATAACGCCTGCCCAGCTATTGATGTTTAACTTTTTATTACACCAATCACAGCAATACATTTTCACACAGTGTACAGATATCTTACAACAGATAATGAAATTAAAAATGTAGGGCCTGGAGAGATGGCTCCGCCATTACAAGTGCTTGCAGAGGACCTGGGCTCAATTCCCAGCACCCACATGGTGGCCATAACCATCTGAAACTCCAGTTCCAGGGGATCCAATGCCTCTTCTGGCCTCCAAAGGTATTAGGCATGCACGTGGTGCGCAGACATACATGCTGATGAAACACCCATACATATAAAATAAAAATAAATAAATATTTTAAAACATTAAAAAGCAAAAGAAGAGAAGTAACTAATTGGCTCTAAGGATGAATTACTAGAGCATTTAAGGAAAAAAATCAAATTCAAAGTGATAGCTGAGAATTCATCCATACGGAAGCATGGAAAAGTTCCGCTGCATAGCTGGGTTGCTTGCATTTGAGACAATAAAAATAACTAGCAAGATTATATAAAAAATGAATGAGATCAGAGAATCACATAGTAAATAACTTGTGATAACTGTGATTTAACACTGCCTTAGTGCTTTTTCATTGCTAGGTACAATTCTCAACACTTCACAAGATCAAAATATGGAAACTGCATTACATCTGATGAGGTAGTTACTGCATTATGCCCATTTTTCAGATGTGGAACTGAAACCCAGAGAGTTCATATTCATTCAAAATCACAGTAAATGAAAGATCAATATTTTAGGTATTAGTTCTAAATTATACTTCAGAGTTAATGTAATACATAGTACATGAGCAGGTCAGCTTCTTGGTTCCATTAAATTTAGATTTTTGAAGATTGTAGAGGAAGGAAAAGGAATTCCAAAACACTAAAAGAAAATTGATTGGATGACAATTAGAAAATAAGGAGAAAAAGTTAAGGCCAAAGGCTGCATTCAACTTTGAGAAGCAACAATGAATTTCAATGTGGATCAGATGAAAGGAAGACTTGGTGTGTTACAGATAAGAACGGAGTTTGTTTATTTAGTGGTACTGTGGATTAACCTAGGACTCTGTGGGTGCCAGGCAAGAGCTCTTCTCCTGAGTTATCCCTCAGCCCTCCCTCTACTTTTTTAAAGTTCTGAGTCAGGAACTCACTATACTCAGGGACTCACTATACAGGTTGGTCTTGAACTCTCTCTGTAGCCCAGACAGGCCTTAACGTTTTGGTTTTCTTGCCTCGGCCTCTCAAGTAGCTTGAGTCACAGGCCCAACAAGACATTTTATCTCTAGGACCGATAGTCCTTAAAAGGGGGAGGCTGAAATGAGATGCAAAGTTTAGCTCTGAAGAGTTTGTAGACCATTGGCATTGTGTTTCAGCACGCATCCTTCTGAGAATGACTCCCTATAATTCACATAACTATTTAGAAACTGTGACGGTCCTATTCACCTCATCCTCCAATATTCTACTCCAGTGATGTTGTTCCTTAAAGCTCCACCCCTCACTCTGCCCTTCTTGAGCGCAGCTGACGGGAAGGAGCTTCAAAATTCTTAACAGTCCCGCACACTACTCCATTCGAACTATTTTCCCACACCACTGTGCTATTATTTGTTCATAAGCACACAGGCCTTAGATAACCTACAAGCTTCCTTGGCGGGAGCCAGTCAGGACAGGGCACATGCTTGGAACAGAAGAAAATATGCTGAATGGGAACGAACACCCGACAAGCCGCATGCAGTATTCTCAGTTTTGCAGCTCTTGAGACCGGGCAGTGATGATAAACAGAAGCGGATGGATGGATGCTGCTAACCGGGGACCCGTAGTGGAAGGGAAAGGCAGGGCGAAGAAAAGAGTCAGGGGTGTTGCCAAGCTATTTCTTTCCAGGAGTCACCTGCTGACCTTGTCCTCTAAGGCTAGAGCAGGAATTGCTGGTTCTTTGACCTTTGTCCTTTGAAGGGCAAAGAAAACATCCCCAGAGTAGCCCTCAAAACCAGAAGCCAGAAAGAGGGGCAGACTGAGCCTGGCTATCCTGGCTTCCTTAAGGTTGTGTCGCAGTTTTGTGTAGCCTTAATGCTTTGACTGTGACCTCTGTTTGCCCCAAGGTCAGGTCAGCTTTGAGCACAGCTTACAGATTAAACCCTCCAGACCTTCCTAGAGCCTGAGCTTTAACTGGTTTCAAGAACCCATGCCCAAACCCGCATATTATTTTCTTTGGCCTTAGAGGGGATGGGGCCTTCTTTTAAACCCCAGGTTCAAAAGACAGTAGCTGGAATTTATGCTGAAGTGGAGTACCGGCCTCCGGGCTGAGCAGTGCCCTAATGCAGGTGAAAAGCATGTATTGATTACTTAAAAGAAAGTTAAAATAAAAGCAATTTTTTCTCCCCATTTTGGCACATTGCAGCTTTTGGCCTATCCACTCATAGCTAAAAAAGCATTCTTTCCTCATAATCAAGCTTCAGCTGTCTGAATTTCAGGCCGAGCCTCTCCTCCTGAGCTCCGCCGAAGAGCTGCTTTAATTAACCATTATACCACAGATGTTATTGATTTTTTTTTTTTTCTCAAATCGGGTTGAAACATCATTGTGCTGGATCATGGCCAAAACCAAGGCCTGAATTTGTGCGCGGGCGCTGTCTTACTCTTTCTGCATACCTTATTAGTCTCTGTGTCTGCTAAGTGCAGTCCTCAGTATTAACTCAGAAAATATAGAATTGATTTTTTTCACTCAGCAGCCGATCTAAGGGCCCGTAATTTGAAATCTGAAAAACCTGGGTCTGAGGAAGTCTTTCTGCTCTGACTCCACACTTCCTTGAAGTAAGCTTTTTATTCTTTAATTTAAAAAAGAAATCTCCCTCTGCCTTTTGACTTGTCTCTCAAACACACATCTGGGGGTTTCCGCAAGAACCTGGCCCGGTCTTTGCCTCTGAACTTTGTCCGGAAAAGGCCCCCAGAGTCTTAATTCTTGTCCATCCAACAGGCTTGAGCAGCGGTGTCAATGGTACGGGAATTTGAAATCCGAGCGTCTCAACGCTTTCTCTGTTTTGGAGGGAAATTTGGAAGGCCTTGAGCAGAATCCTCGGAGCACTGTGCAGGGCATCAGGCAACAGGACATCTGCATTCCTCTCGCAGCTCACCTTCCAGTGATGAGAAACTCAAGGACCAAACAATCACAGCCGGCTCCCCTCAGTTCTGATAAGGCTTCTGTGAGTTTAGTGATACCTTCTTTAAATGTAATTTGAAGCTTTTAAAACACTGTAATGGCAGCCCTTGACCTTTAAGACTCACACGGAGAAAGAGAGGTGGTGAAAAATGTTTATTTACTCTGCATTAGCGTGAAACTCCCGTTCTCCCCTGAACCAGCGGTCCTTTTATAGTACGGAACTCACGCATGTCACCCTCATTCTTCCAACAGGAACCAGACAGGCCCACTTGAGCTGGAGAAACAATGGCCCGTGGCGGGTCCTATGCCTCAGTGCCAAACAACAATGCAGAGACCTCTTGACGGATCCTGGCGTCGTCGCGAGTGGGATCTTGCAGTTCAACATGTCTGCTGAACAGAAGTTGGAAAAAGAAAAGATCATCTTGTAAACAATTAATTAATGTTTGTCATGAATTATCATTTTTACTTCCTTCTCGAGAGGCTCAAAGGGAATAAAAAGGCATTTTTGCAGGTGGTGGCATTCAAACTAAGGGCAATCAAAGGTTTGAGAGCTGAGGCACGGCACTCGGAGTCTCTAAGGGTGAATGGCGCTAGGATTAGAGCTCAGCGGGGGGTTGAGGGCTTCAGGTGTGAAGCTTAATGTTTGTGATCAGCAAAAAAAGTCTTGAATTTATCTAAACTGCTCTTCTGCTAACAGTACTTCTAGCACATAAATGTTCTGAAACTGACAAGTGTTCTCATTGCTCTTCTAATGCAAACATGATCTGCATTTGAAAGATGCATCCCTTTTGCCTAATTTAGAATGTGCATCACAAAGGGCGTTAGATGATGACCCACAAAGAGATACAAAACACATTCTCTCTCTCTCTCTCTCTCTCTCTCTCTCTCTCTCTCTCTCTCTCTCTCTCTCTCTCTCTCTCTCTCTCTCTCCATGCTGCATGCATGTGCACACATGCAAACGGTCTCTTTCTTGTATGGATCTTCTTTGAAGTACCTAGCGCAAGGATCTTGTGTGATTTTTTTCTTTCTTTCTTTCTAGATTTCTAACACTCAAATTAGGTGACTAATCATCTGGCCCATGAGGTCTAATTCTTCTAATTCTTTTCCATTTAATTTGGATAATTGCCTAGAATTTGTTATCCTAATTTTTAATTTAACTAACTTTCTCCTGTCCACTTTCCATCAGTAGCAATATGCTGAAGGTATCCAACTCATACAAAAATTTAAAATCCACACCATGTGAAAATTTGATAAAAAATTATGTTAAAATTTCCTAAAGAATTCTGAGCAATGTTTGTGACCTCCCAGAACTAATGATGTGGGCAGGTGTTGCCGATAATTTTAAGGTTGCTATCGTCCATATAAACACATCTGGCTACTTTCCAACTCCTTTTCATAATTTACTATTGATCTCTATTCATTTTGTCTCCATATATGAACAAACATCTACTTCATGAACCCCAAGAAGAAAGAATATGACGCAAAATGTGGATGAGATATTGCTTCATGAAATAAATCAAAATTTGATAGGAATGCATGAACCTGAGACTCGAGGTCATTTTTAATCTAACGCTCCGAAGTTCTTTAGCTTTCCTGTGGTGCCCACCCATCTCCTCTCCCTTGTATTACTCACTGATTGTCAACCTAATGTATTCTGGGTCTTAGGGCTTCCAGCCCTAAGGAATCCAAAATAAGGAGAGCAAATGGAGGCACACGTTTGTCCCCTTTGCCTCGTGCTCTGTGACGGCAAAGCTGAGTGCCACTCAGAGGCTTGTGCTTTCCATTCTAGACCATGCCGTGGGGATTTCTCTTGAATCCGAATGTGCAATGCAAACCTGTGGGCTTTGGAGAGATCTCCCAGGAATTAGATGGGCTTAGGTAGAAGGGGCCAAACTAGAGTCTTGTCAGGCCAGAGGCCTGAGGGGAGAGTTTAGAAAGTTTAGAAGAGAAAGGGAAGCATGGAAAGAAGACCAGCAGAGCCTCTGAGGCAGAATGAGGCACACTGCAAGTGTCCGGGAGGCCTGCCCCAGTCTCTGGTAACTTCTAAGGCTAGGTAAAATAACTTCCTATAAAAGTAAGTTCCTTCAAAAAAAAAAAAAAAAAGGTCTTCAAGCCTAAGGTCTTACTCATGTAGTACCTTCCCTTTTTGTAAAGATGTTAAAATGCCAGTAAAAGCCTAATGCTGTAGGGAGACAGGGGGATGGTGGGGGAGAGGGAGAGGGATGGGGAGGGAGAGGGAGAGAGGAGGGGTTTGGGGAGGGGTGGGGAGGGGTGGGGAGGGGTTGAGGGAAGGGGATGGGGAGAGAGGGGGTGGAGAGGGATGGGGAGGGATGCGGAAGGAGGAGTGAGTAGCAATAGTTGTAATCCAAATGATGGGATAATTCATGACACCCAGCACCCAGGGGAACTCCTAAGGCCAGTGACAAGGCTTGTTTCTAAGTCCCAGGACCCTGGACCTTTGTGGCCATACAAAGCTCTACTTGGTGGCTCTCCAGGTGGCACTGACTCCCACAGCTGCTGATCTCCCCACCCTGCTGAGGAACCTCGCCCTGCAGGTCTGTCTCCAGTGTAGGTCGGGTGGGAGAGAGGCAAGGGAAGCCCACCCTTCTTCCGCTTGCTGGCACATTCCACTGCCGCCCGCCGTGACTCAGGCACTGTTCTAGGAAGCTGTGAGGGATTCAGTAGAGAACCAGGGGTGAGGAGCTGAAATGGCTCTCCAAACCTTAAAATGTGAGTCTGTGTGCCTTTTATTGGTATTGAGGCAACTTGCCTGGATGTGAGAAGAAAAATATTTTGGCATAGGATGAATATTTACGAAAGAACATTTTTCTTAAAATAAACATCAATTCGCCAACCATAAAAAAAATTACATGCAAGGAAAGTATCAGAGTTGTATGCCTCTCCTAGTAGGAAAGGAATATAACTTTCCTATTCTCTTTGCAATGTATACAGTCAGATACCCCCGACCCCCCACCCCCACCCTCCACCCCATCTGTTTAACCGCCAGTTGCATTGGCCTGAGCAACATAGGAAGAGTTTCTGGGACTGCTCGGAGTACATCTTCTTCCGCCTATAGTAGGGAACCAGGGATTTGAGACTAGCGTTTTCCTATAAGCTGCTAATGAATGCTCCCCCCAACCAGCCGAGAATGAGTCGATGATGAAAGAATTAAGAACTGTTACCACTTGACTGGCTCTCCTGGTTGGATCTGTCTTTTCCAATGGGATTGACCTTTCTAGGACTTCTGCCTGCGTGAGAGGTCCCACCCCGTCACTATTTTAAGGGGATCTGTGAAAGGCTCCTTATTTCGTGTCCCTCCCCCACCCACATTAGGCCACCACTGTGTGCTAGTGCTTGAAATTAATCAAGGGCCCCTTCTAGGAAAGGGATTCCTCTTTGAGAGAAACGGAACCGGACACTTTGCTGCCTTCCCGCGCGCGCACATCTCTTGGCCCTGCCAGCCCCTCGTTTCCCAAAGCTCTCCCGAGACAAAGCCTGGCGACTCCGGGGGACGCAGCAGCGAGGAGCCCAGGCCCGCTCCTGCCAGACAGCTGCTGTTTGAACCCAGTTCTGACCGTAAAATCAAAAGTGGGTCCGAGGGAAGCGGTAAACACGGTGCAATGAGCCTTTTGAAGGCAGCTGATGCCTCATTTGGGGTGACATGTTGTGGCTGATGAGTGTGGATGATGTGGGGTTTTCGATAAGTACCTCATCAGTATCCTCATCATGCTCGTGTTGCTCTGCCGCGGCGTGTGCCCTGACTTGATTGTAATTGCCCGAATCTGCTCCCGCTGCTCAGGCGCGCACAGTAATATGCAATAAAACAGCAAGGAGTGAATGTTAACCGTCTGAGTTCTGACACGGTGGCTCTGTGGTTCAAGATCTCCATTAAGGACTGGGGAAGGGGGGCAGAGGGGGGGGCGCGGGCTGTAAGAAAAGAAGGCATCAGAAATTTCCCAGGGCCCGCTTGTGTGATGAAAGGGAAAGAACAGAAATTAGGCGCCATTTAGTCTTAGATGCTCGCAGGTAGACACTAACAGGTAGTTTGCTGGCATAGACTTGTAATTAATTTTTTCCATCCCCAGGTGTCCCTGTTGGGCTCATTAGCTCTAACAGCATGCATGGCTGTCACCTTTTTCCAGATGTGCATGGTGGTCACTTTCTGCAGGGGTTGCCCAACCTTCAAGCGCCCAGAGCCCAGAGTCTGCAGAAGGTTGTCCCAGGTAGAGTTGCTAAGGCGTAGTTTTTCAGAGGACTCAGAGGCAGAGCTCAGAAACATTAACCAAAGGACCACTGCCCACCAGCTCCCGTTCACCTTCAGTAGCGCCCAGGGCGGCCTGTGGTCTCCTTTGTTCTATGATGTTCACACATGTAAGGAAGCCTTAGGGGTATGCTTTGGTACCCAACCTGCTAGTGTCAGGGCATCAGGAGACACAGCTCTAGAGGAGGAAGGAAAGGTGTGCCCACCCCAGGACTGCGCCGTCACAGTGGCAACAGAACCCTTCTGAGAAAGAGGGCTGTCAGGTGGGCACCCCTTTCCTGTCTCAGGCAGGTTATTTTAAATGAGGGAGGGATGACTGGAGTCTGTCTTGAAAGGAATGAGGTCATTTTCTTTTTAAAAAATAAATATTTGTGTGTGTGTGTGTGTGTGTGTGTGTGTGTGGTGTGAGTGTGAGTGCAGGGGGTTGTGTCTGAATTCAAGTCTTCAAGTTTGGCAGAAAGCACCAGGCCATTTTAACAGCCCCAGTGACATCACTTTTTGAAATTAAGGTACACTTTGTACAGTCTGGGTTCCCATGCTAGGTCTCATGATAAATATAAACACTTGACAATGTGTATAATTTCTGTATTGTAAACCTAGTTTTCTTGGTCTTAACCCCCACCCCACCCAGCCTTTAAAACCTGGGATGAATCATAAATTGTTTATCTTTCGTAAGTAATGCTCCTACTCAATGTGTTATCTACCTAGAAATATACTCAAGGCATCTCAACTGAGATACCGCTATTCATTGAGATTTCCTATTAGCTGAGTTTTGGGGGAGATAGCGGCAGGAATTTTAGAATGAGATTTTAATTACATATGAGAAGGTCTACCACTGTGTTTCTTTTTAAAGAAAGTAGAGTTTGTTTAAAGGTATCCCCTTTTTCCCTTCCCACCCCACTTTATAGTAGCGTCTTTTCAGGACATTGCAAATGACATTTGTTTAGACTGGGTTTTCTCCTTCTTTGAAAAAAAAAAAAAAGCTTCACATTTGAAACTAATTAATTCAGCCTACACTCCCCCTTGGAAGCCCCTATACAGATGGGATTTCATTAACTGTTTGAATGTATCAGGAACTGCTTAAGAGAAACAATTCCTGCCCGTGTGGATAATTAATAGAGCAATCCCCAGAAAGACCACCTCCGCAGTAACTACCTGGCCCTTGCTTAACAAGCCTCTCAGATTTAACCTCCCCCTGACCCGGCCCTCACCAGTCTTTCCCACAGGTAGCCAGGGGCTTCTTTTCCTGCAGGTAACTGTTTCAGCCCACTAGGTTCTGCCTAAGTCCCTGGTAGCCTTCAACTTGGACATGAGAAGAGAATGAACTTGGCCTTGTTTGCCAGTGTCTGTGGTGATGTGGGAGGCAGCCATTCTCTGTCCCAGGGACAAGCCTTGCTTTGAAAGTAACGGTCCCATCCATGTCTTGTTACTCGTTCAGATTTAACCCCGAGTTTTCAGATTAAGTTCTCACACAGAGTCACCACTCTGTTCCGAACATCCCTTCAGGCAAAGTCTTTCCCTTTTCTTTCTGCCTTAACCAGATGTACAGTGCTAGTGGGTGGTGCTTTGACCAGCTGTTGCCTTTGATCTGAGAATTGGTGTGTTTCAGAGGTGGGTCATTCCTGGACAGTGTTCTGGCTCCTCTAGTCAAGTTGACATTCTACTAAAAGTCATGACATTAGCACATGACCCCTTAGCAGGTGACTTTGTCAATGAAGTATTTTAACCTCTGAAGAACAAGCATATTAAATGTATGCAAATTGGAACAGTTTTCAAAAAGGGGAATGAAGAATTGTATCAGAGAACTGAAAATGCAGGAACCGACTCTGCTGAAAGTGTGAGAGCTCTAAGTCGGTGTGCTACGGGGAATGTTCTGGAAGGAAAAGCTAATATAAGCCAAGAAGTGTTATAAATGCAACCAGGACAGCAATAAATTTCCTCTAAGCAAATGATAGTAGTTTTTTTTTCTCCAGAAATTTATGATTAAGAATGTGCAAACAAATGATTTCTAAAATATATTGGTATGTATAAGATTTTCTAAGATCTGTTGTTAACTAATATTAATTCATTTATACAATGGTCCAAAGGAGTGGTGAAATGAAAAGAAGAGAGAAGTTAGTAGAACTCACTAGATACACCTATGTGCCTTTAGATTTACATCATTCAAGTTTGGCATCTGTACACACATCTAAAGTATGTGCTTACCGTAAGTCCGAAGCCAAGGTTTAACCGAGTTTGGCCCTGGCTTTACAGTTTTCAACTGTAGCAATTAAGAAAAGGTGAAAAGAGGAAAAGGAATTACGAAATGTAAGACGCTTTAGTTAAATGGCAGGTTTAATCAGCAAGAATGCATAAGTCAGCTTTTTGATAGAGCAGCAACCTGATTGGATCCAGGCTTAAAAGATCTGGCTGTGAATTCTGCACAAGCTGAAGGATGTGCAAAAATTGCAGCATCAACAATTCATTTCAAAAAGGAAAGAAAACGCAAACAAAATTAACCCTGGAATAGCATTACAACAGTAGTAGATAGGGTTGCCATGGGAACCAGAGAGACGCTGGGTATCAGAACTACAACCTGAGTTTACCTGGAAGGATGGATGTACAGAGGATATACTTGTGGGGCCTCATGTTATCAGCTGACTAGTGGTGTCTTCTCTGCATAGTCTTAGCACATGCTGTGTACTGATAGTAGAAGAAACTAGGTCCACTTGCTTGTATATCTATGCTAAGTCAAGAATTGTTGATACCCTATTATAGTGTTTCTTATTCAGGTAGTATGAACAGGGCTGAGAATCATTTGATGTTCCCATGTAGTTGTCTGGATCCTGGTCCTTTCCCCACGTGCTATATATTAGGAAAACAAATGGCCAGCTATCCTACCAAGCCTCAGCATTGACTCCTAGCTGCAAAGGGAACTGGAGTTTGGTAAGATCACATGGCCTTGCATTAAGCCAGCAAGAGCCAGGGAAGCATTCCCTGAAGAACCAAATTTCAAATATGAGTTTATCTGAGCAAAGGTTTGGAGGCAAGTAAGTCTCCCCCAAATGAGTTACCCATTCTGATAAAGGTCCCAATCTCCCTGGCATTTGGGATAGATCTTTAGGTCAGAAACAAAAATGTTCTCAAGTTAGAACCACAGCCCTGAGATTTTGGCAAGCATTTGGACTTATTATAAGTGACTATATTCTATTCCATGGTCATGCGAAAGGAGCTTTAGTGGCTAATGGTGGATTTTAGGGTCAGAAGGAGGGTGTATTGAAGACAAGGGAGATGGTGGCCGCAGAGAAAAGCAGCCTGTGCCCTAGTGTGGAGTAAGACATCCTTATCTTTCCTAAACTTGGGACAAAAGAGATAAGCAAAGATCTGAGTTTCATGCACCACCACCCCCTTTGCCAATAAGACGACCTTTAAAAGAAAAATGAATGCATAGAATAAACTAGAAGTGTGTCTCAAGACGGACAAAGGGAATGCAAAATTAAAGTCTTGATGTGAAAGGGAAGGCACAATGGAACCTTCCAGATGAGATACCTTTGGAGAAAATTTCAATTTCACTGTTTTCTTTTCTTTCTTGCTTTTTCTCCCCCTCACAGATGTGTTCTGTGGAAAGCCTGAAAGCCTTTTTTATTATTATTACTTCTTATTTTCTTTCTCTTTTCACTATGTGATATACATTCTTTTTTTCTTTAAATCCCCTCTAATGTGGAGACAGTCCCCTGTTACCCTGTTTTGTTCTGGCGAGTAGCTGCAGTCAGCGATACTTGCATCCAATCCTCTCTTGTTTCATTTCTTATTTTCTCTCCCTTTTCCTCCCTTCCTCCTCACCTCTTATTAACCCTTATGGTTCAGGCATCCTGTGATTTACATAAAAAAGTAATTTCCTTTTATTTTTATTTTTTTTAAAAAAAGCACATCTCACTTACTTTTGGACATAAACTCAAGTTTCTGTCTATGACTTTGTGTACTAAACTAACGGGTTCTGTCTTGTTAGCAAGCAGGCAGTTCATGTTAATTTACTATACTTGTCGTGATTCTGCCTATGTATTGAAGGTGTTTGTAAAGGACAAAAACAAAAGTGTGTTTTCACCTGAGCATTGGCTGACGTGACCCACAGTTTTCTATTCTATAAAGCTGCAAAATTGCTGCCCTTTCAGCTCTGGGTCGGGACATGACTTGAACGTGGGATGATGGTCGTGGAAGAGAGAGGTGTATTCCACCCGGGGTGGGGGGGATTAGGTCTTAAAATCAGAGCTCTCTAGAGAGCAAAACTAAAATTTGTTTTGTATAATTTTTTCTAGATTTATTTATTGTATGCATGAGCATTTTTATCTGCATGTCTGTAGGTGCGCAACGTGCATGCCTGGTGTTCTTGGAGGTCAGAAGAGGGTGTCTGATGCCCTGGAACTGCAGTTATAGGTGGTTGTGAAACTATGTGTGGGTGCTGGAGAGTGGAGCTCAGGTCCTCTGCCAGAGCAGCCAGAGCATGTAACAGCTGAGCCATCTGGCTAGCCCAAGACACGAAAACATGAAGTTGGCTGATGATGGCCGTATCTGGAGCTTCCAGGTGTGTGGCAATGATGTTTGCATACATTCATAGTTCCCCACTCAGAAAAACCCTGGATTTTCTCATTTGCAATGCCCTCTTGGTTCTTGAACATGTGCGTTCTGTGATATCCCTCTGTGTGCTTATGTTTTGATGCTGTGGTACAGTCTGACACTGAGAAAAACAAATGGATGTTCTAGAAAACCAGGGGTGTTGGTAGATGTAGAAGAGGTAAAGTTTTCTTGAATAATACAAAGTCAAAGATGTAGAGTTCAGTATGTTTATTTGCCAGTGTGGGGTAGGGGGATTCTTCCTTTATATCTACCTGGAAAGATACTAAAAAAAAAAGAAGAAAAAAAGCCTCATTTTTCAGTTGCAGGTGTGGATTTGAAAAGGAATTGGTTGGGGGTGGGGCAGGACACAGACACAGTTGCAGGGAGGAGACAGAAGGGTAAAAATGATGCGAGTACAATCCTCATCTCAAAGATTTGTAAACAAAAGAACAATCACTGAATAAATACTCCGAGTTTATATTTGAAGTTCTGTTAGTTAAGAAGCTTGTTGAAGAACTGGTGAGTTGGGGAAAAATACTGTCTATGTGTCAACAACGGAATGGTAGCCTAGTTAACATCTTGGAAATTTCTTTTTTCTTAGTCTCCTCCACTTTAGAAGAAGAAAGCACGCTCCCTCCCCGCTTCCTCAAAGGGAAAGTTCACTTTTACTATAACATAGATTTTAATCTTTACTGCTTAAGAAAATGTATAAAAGTAGCAACTGTTTGGTTGTTTTGTTTTTTAATGTGGCTTTACTTTGTTTTCTTGGTTGGGGCAGTTTGTTGTGGCATTGGGTTTTTGTTTGCTGTTTTAGAAAGAACTTAAAGTTGGGTAGGCAAGGAGTGGGAGAGGATCTGGGAGGACTTGGGGAGGGGAAGAAGATGAACAAAATATTTTCAAGTTTCAAAATTGATTTAAATAATAAAAATATAATGATAATAATGCTCCCCCAAAAGTAATAACTGTGAGTAAAGGGGAACGTATGAGCTACCTGGGTGACAAAGAAGTTCCATTTCTGTGATTCTGTAGTCCCTCATCCTGTCCAGTCCACTCGAGCCACTGAAGCAGAGCAAACTTTAAATAACTGAAGCGATTACCTTGAGGAAAAAGAGATAGAAGTTAATTAGAATGAAGCCAAACTGAAAAGTATTAAAAGAGACTTAGGAACAATCTTGATTAATATCTCTAAAATATGTTGGAAGCTGGGTCTGGAGGCACACACCTGTCATCCCAGTACTTGGGAAGACTAAGACAGTAAAAACAAAAGTTTAAAGCCAGCATCTACAACAGAGTGAGTTCAAGGCCAGTCTGCACTATGTGAAACAAATCTCTCTCTCTCTCTCTCTCTCTCTCTCTCTCTCTCTCTCTCTCTCTCTCTCTCTCTCTGTGTGTGTGTGTGTGTGTGTCCCCTAATAAATAAAAGTATTTTTAAAGTAAAATATTTTAAACTCTTTAAAAAAAATTTTGAAAGTCATTTTGTTTTCCATATTAAGAAAGAAAGAGAGAGAGAGAGAGAGAGAGAGAGAGAGAGAGAGAGAGAGAGAAAGGAAGGAAGGAAGGAAGGAAGGAAGGAAGGAAGGAAGGAAGAAAGAAAGAAAGAAAGAAAGAAAGAAAGAAAGAAAGAAAGAAAGAAAGAAAGAAAGAAAGAAAGAAAGAAAGAAGGAAAGAAAGAAAGAAAGAAGGAAAGAAAGAAAGAAAAAGAAAATGCATCAACTCCTCAGGCTGTGTGCTACCTAAATGTATGGAACATAGAACAAATGTCAAAAGTTTTTTATAGTAGCCACAAAACTACCAGTAGGACCAAAGAACAAATCATACATTCATGGAGTGTAGAACAATTGTTATCACATTTGATGTCGAGGGCATGCTCTTAAACACGTGTGAGAAAGGGCCACAGCAAATGGTCTTTCTGCAGCATGGGGACTCCTGGTCGGCAAGTTTCTCTTCTGGTTTCAGGACACTCTTCCTGTATCTTCACAGATGCCACCCGCACCATCAGGCTTCACATTCACCTCTGTGCTGTGTTTAGGGGAAAGATCATTAGCATGAGTGATTGCAAAGCCCGTGGACCTCAAACACAGTTTTCCTCTTATTTACTAACGTGGGGATGTTGAACTGAGAAAATAATGCATCTAGGATTGCTGAGGGTATCAGATTCTTTTAATAGACAACAGTCATTTTCTCTAACTGCCTTATGTCTCTCCGTGTCGGTCTAATAATTGCATGCTATCAATTTTGTGTCATTGCCTCCGGGATTCCCTGTATACTCTACACCACTCCCAACTGGTTCTCTTTACCCAACACACGGTCTAATTGCTGTGTCGAAGGTTTACTTGAACCCATTTTAAATATTATACATTTGACCATAAAATCATGCATCTGCTGTTGAGTATGCATTTATATCAAACTTACAGCTTTAAATTTCACTCAAGAATGAAGCCTCAGATTTAATGCAGGTTTTGAATGCAGATTTACTATAAAATAAGTGAATAATAATGCCAGGTTATTTTGGAAAGTGTTCTTTTATGCATTTAATACAATCACAAAATGGTTGCCCACAGGTGGCCTTTTCAGAGGGTTAAGCCACAATGCTCCGGACAAAAAGGACACTAGACTCTAATGTTCTTCAGAATTTAAAAAGCTGTTCACTTGCTTTTGTTAATTTTCAGATTTAGCCATGTCCATTATTGTCAAGCCCCAAATGCAGGACATTCTTTTTTGACATTTTGCCCTAAATAGACACTGACCGAGGCTGACTCTCCAACTAGCTGTTTTGTCCCACAAGCGGAAACTAGTTGTGAACAATGAGCAGGCATTCTTGGTACTTAAATAGCTAAGGAATAGGCCAGTTTGGACAGGCAGCAACTCTGGCACATTCTGGGTTAACAAAAGTGTGTTTGACAAAAGATGAATTTCTTTCCCTATATTTCTCCCAAAAGTAAGTATTTAATTATGTCTTAACACATTTTCTTCTTCTTCTTCTTTTTTTTTTTTCCTAGAGGATTATATGCCCCAGTGACAAGCTCATTCACTTTCTGAGGTTATCATGTGGCATTAAAGACTATAGCATTTAAATCCTGCTACAAAACAGACTATTCTTTAACCAAATAATTATTCACTTAAGAGAAAAGGGTTAAGATACATATGGGGTTTCATTGCAGGGCTAATATTACATTGTAGTGCTAGCATTTTGTAAGATGAAATTGTTTATGAAGCTTATGGGAAAATTGAAAAAGGTGGCAATGCCTTTTTCTAAGCAAAGGATTTGGATATATTAAATATATGAGAAAAATGTTTCAAAGGGGGGGTAACTCATAAATAAAGGAAAATAAAACAACCTTTATATTAAAATATATGACTTAAAGCATAACTTTGAACAAGTGGTATAACTTCCTAACCATCCTTATAAAAACTAGCCTTTTCAATTGCACTCTTAGAAATACTAATACGTGCAAAGCATGGACTCACTTACATTTCTGTAAAGCTAAACAGTCCTTCACTTGAAGAAAGAGTCTAGTAATAGGTATTTGTGAGAAGGGGATAAATAATACTTGATGAAATGAATACATTGAAGTAATGTATATGAAATAAATTTCTACTCATTTTCAATAAATGAATAGAAAAAAATAACTGAAGTAGTTTTTGTCTAGGAAATATCACAGTAAGAAAACCCTAATTTAGGTGTTTTATATAAAAATGCAGTTTGGGGGATGTCCTGATCTGTTCCCGATTCAGTTATATCACCTTGGCCATTGGTATCAACAGTGCAGCTCAAAGAACAGCAACATTTGGAATGGGAAACTGGAGGCATTGGAGACTGACCTTCACAATCATCAAGA
This sequence comes from Peromyscus maniculatus bairdii, assembly GCF_049852395.1. Classification (NCBI taxonomy): domain Eukaryota; kingdom Metazoa; phylum Chordata; class Mammalia; order Rodentia; family Cricetidae; genus Peromyscus; species Peromyscus maniculatus. The sequence goes on along the minus strand of NC_134865.1, from coordinate 14,283,886 downwards.
GGAAAGAGGAGACATTACATATGGTGAGGATTTTTAAACCTCCCTCTGTTATTATGAGTGTGTCTTTGTCCCTGTTGTCAGAAATAAATGGATGTTTTCCAAGTAGACCTTTCAGTGGGTAAGACACAGAGTCTTTTAGGGACAGGGCTCTCCAAATATGTTTTGCTCATAATTTTTGTTAGACTTCCTAATGAACTTTTGCCCTTCAAGGATTCCAAAGTTTTCTACTCTAGAGGATCCCAGCTTAAATTACTTAAAATGTGCTTTATTTTAAGAGTAGCTATGTTTCCCTATGTAAAGTTGGGTTAGCCTCAAAGTCTGGTAAGCAGGATCGCGGTTAGGCTAGGGAATGCTCAACACCTTGCCTTTTACCACTTCTCCATCCCATTGGCTCTTGCTCAGGTTTGAGGCTCCTGTTTAACTGCAAAGGAGTCTGGGAAGTGTAGTTTATTAGTTACTTTTCTCCTGCTGTGATAAAATACCATGACCAAATATATATATATATATATGAGAGAGTTTATTTTGGCTTACAATTCCAGAAGGATTAGAGTTCATCATGGCTGGTAGGTATGGCAGGAGGAAACTGAGAGATCCACCACCACAGCATGAAACTGAGAGAGCAAGCTGGAAGTAGAAGGAGGCTCTACAATTTCAAAGCCCACCCCTGACTGAATTACTTCCTGTGTCAAGGCTACACTGCCTGATCCTTCCCAAACAGTGCCACCAACTAGGAACCAAGTGTTCAAACACCAGAGCCGATGGGGGGGACATTCCTCATTCAAACCACCACAGGACATTTTTACTCAGATCCAAAAATGAAAATAATGGTCGATGATATTCTAACATATCTCTGCCAAAAATGATCTTTAGCAAATGATTAATTTGCCTGTCCCCTCAATTGTTGAAATGTATCATTGATGAGCTGGGCTTATGTGTATAGGCATCACCAGTGTCTTTGTGACTTCATAGACTAAATGGTTCCTTAGCACTTTGGGACAATTATTAAAATACCCTTCCAGCTTTTATGAAGCATTTTAACTGATCTGGATTTGAGGGGAAACACTTCTAATTAGCTACTGAAAGCATATTTTAAAATAAGCTATTTACTGCTATTTACCTAATAAGTAGTGACCCTAAAACTTGTTCTTGCCTATGCAAATCTTACATCTAAACATACAATGAAATGTTAATTTGTAAAGTAAATGCTCAGGAAAGGAAGCTGAAAATGTTTTATAGATATTGTGGGATTCCTGTGATGTAATTATCTCAAATAAGACTATACGAGCATGAGACATGTACTACTAAAAGAAGTAGTTCATTGAAAAATATCAGAGACAATGCTGGCAGAGAAGTATTTGAGTGGTTATGGCTTTCTGGATCATCAAGTTTATATATATATTTATTTTTAAGACATAATTGTACTTTTTATTATCTAGTTCAAAAGTAGAAGAGGTATAAGTCTGCATCATAAAACTTAATATCCGTATTGAATATGCCTCTTCTTTTATTATCCTCTTAGAGAGTTTGTATTGTATTGTGGAACTAGAAAATGATGCCATAATTAATTTCAGCAGCTAGTCCAACCACATGGACAGAAGCAATTCACCTGCACTTATGAAACAAATTGGTAGTGAGAATCTATTTTGCTGCTGAAACCAAATAGATTTTTCATGATATTGTTATGCTAAGTTGAACATCACACCTTTTGTGTTCTCTCCATTTGGCCTTGAATAAACATTAGTACAATAATAATCTAAATGATTTGCAAGTGGTCGTGTGCAGTTGCCCATCTGCTTTGGACAAAATTATACAAATCAATTACATGGACATGAAAGCCAAACAAATGTGGATGAATCAACAGCATAAATAAAAAGGGGGAACCCTTATGATTTTTTCATCATATATCGCCCTTCCTAACCAAAGATGAGTAAATTAGACTCATTAACCTTGAAAAATTATATGATTTGTACATAATAGGTTTGAAACAATACTTTGTGTCCTGGATATGATGAATATTTTGTCAATGGCACAGTATAGCTTAATTGGGAGTTGACAAAGGGGATTATTTGGAAATGGTTTGTTCTTTCCTAGGGAAACTGTTTCATGAAATTGCCCGGTGTTTGCTACCACTCTAGAACTCTGACTGAAAACTCTAATTGCTCCGTCATGTTTAGAGGAAGTGAGTGAGCACTTCACTGCGGGAGAAATGAGTGTGCATTACATTGTAAGAAGTTAGCACTGAATCTGTGGGCAGAGGCTTGACATAAATGAAACCAAAAGAAACACTGTTTAGCTTTTCACTGGACATTTGTCAATAAAGTCTCATAAAACTATTTATTGCTACCCCCCAAAACCCCCCAGAGTTTGGGGGTGGGGGTGGATCCAAGACATTGAGAAGAGGATTTGGGGGTGAATTTGATCAAAATACATTTATAAAATTCCCAAAGAATTAACAAAAATATTTTTCTTTGAGACAGGATTTATCTGTATAACAGCCCTGTCTGTCTGGAAACTCACTCTGTAGCCCAGGCTGGCCTTGAACTCTCAGAGATCTGCCTGCCATGCCACCTAGGTGGTGGCATTAAAGGCATGCACCACCAACACCCATCTCAATAAAAATATTTTTTAAGACATCAGTGAAGAAAATTTTCATTTGGGGTAAAGGGAAGCAAAACCTGAAACTTTTTCTCCCTGGAGGGTGTCCTTCTTGCAGGGAAGTGAAATTTCACTTCTGTTCCAAATACTGTTCCAACATCTCAACTGGTTTGACAATCATGGCTAGAAAGCTCTGTGACTCACGTTTCCAGTTCCCACTTTCTGTTTCTATTTAGATGCTTCAACATCACTGCCTATTGGTTGTCCCTCTCCATCAAAGAACCCCTGACTACCAGGAACTGGGCTGAAAATCCCAGTGGCTATCCTTCTAGAATGGCTATCGATGAAAACATTTGTTTCCAAGCTGAGGTGAGCATATGCATGAGGAGACAGGCTTGTAATTCAGAGGGCGAGGGCGAGAGCGGAGAGCGGGAGCGGGAGCGAGCGGGAGCGGGAGCGGGAGAGAGAGCAAGAGAGAGAGAGAGAATGGGTTGGCATAGGAAGAATGATTTGGTCGCTCACTCATTAAGCTGAAAGAGGTTGTATACACTGATACCTGACATACACCCTCAGATGTTACCAGCCTGGACAAAAGATTCTTTGATCAGCTTATTAATTCTGTAAATCTACCATATAAAATGACCACAGAAAAAATGATTTTCTTTCCACTTGCATCTTTTATCACTATTATATCTTGTTTCCTGGTGACTTTGGTACCCTCTCCTTGCTCAGCTCCCCGTTAAGCGAAATTTTCTTTCATGTTCTTCCTGTACTCTGTCTTCCAAACTTGCTGCTGATAGTGAGATGTGGGACTGGAAAGATGGGTTAGCTGTTAAGAGTACTTCCTGAACAATCATGAGGATCAGAGTTTGGGTATCGGCAAGCACGTAACAAGCTGGGCATCCTGTATACATCTGTTATCCCAGCTTGGAAGGAGGTAGAAAAGAGGGTCACCGAGGCTTGCTGACTTATAGCCTAGCTAAGAAAGCATGAGTCCCAGACTCAAGGAGAGACTCTACCTCAAAAGAATATGGAGAGAGTGATGGAGGAGGACACCTGGCATCCTCTTCTGACATCCACATGCATACACGGTGTGTACCCACACATATATGTGAGCGTGTGCGCGTGCACACAAACACACACACACACACACACACACACACACACACACACACACAAATTTAATCTAATAAATCCGAAGGTGAGATCAATAGAAATGTGTGCTATTCTGAGCCTTAAGTGTGGAGTTTGTTCTGATGATGCCTGGGCAGTCTTTGTAACTTCTTCTTGCTGCCTTTTTCTCTGTGTGTTCTTTCTCTCGGCACCTGCACACATCTTGATTTCTTAATCACCCAGGGTTGTTGCCTGCAATTGTTATGTTTTCAAAGCTCTTCATGCATCAGGATTAATCCAGAGGACTTAAGCTTGGCACTGGGGGAGTTAAAACACTTGAGGAGTAGTGTAAGTTCTTAATTAATACAGAAAGAAGAATCACTTATAATTTATTTCAAAATATCCAGTGCTGATCCAAATAATATTTTGGAGTAAATGGGTGTGTGGTGAATAGTCTTCCATGGTTCCTCATTCACAGATTCTCCCTGCTGGTGTGAGGGCTGTTCAGAACGGCACTTCACTTTTGGGTTTATTTATTAAGATCCTGCACTCAACTATAAGAAATTAGCCTCCTAGAGGTGAATCACTTCCTACACTGCAAAGAAGAAACCTGTTACTATAGCAAAGAAGAAAAGCTTGCAGACATTCCTGAAGCAGACAATAAAGAAAAGATCAAATAGGTTTATTGCATCGTCCATTCCAGGTGTGAAAGAGGGCAGCTGGATGTTTGAATAATGGGCGCTGGCTGTCTAACAGGGTGAGCTTGTTACATCCCATTAGACAAGGGGTATGTCCTAGATGAGTGCATGATAGGTATGTGCATGCGTGCGTGCGTGCGTGCGTGCGTGTGTGTGTGTGTGTGTGTGTGTGTGTGTGAACTTTTCAACTCAAAGCTCTCTAGTCATTTTAAAATGGAACAGCTTAAAGAAAAGTGGTTTTCACCACGTAGGGCATTCTGAACGCTAATAGCAGGGCTGCAATGGAAGAGGTATTGCGAGGAGGCCGGTCAAGACCTGTGTCCAGTATGCAAAAATCACCCAGCTGCAAGGCAGCCAGTGCTTTTATTTTCTGCCAAGGGCTCCAGGAGGCAGCAGTGTCTCTCCTCTGTTTTCACTGAGAGTACTGTCTGCTGGTTAGCTGGGGTAGCGTTGCCAGATCACTAATGCCAAATAGACTTTGAGTCTCTCAGCAAAAATCATATCTTTTTTTCCCCCCAGTGACAGCTACCTTGACTAAGATGTAGCTCAATGACAGAGGACTTGTCCAGCATTGCGGGGCCCTGAGTTCTATCACCAACACTGAGAAAAAGTGAAGAATAAGGGCGACCTCAGGACAAAGTTGTCTATCTTACAATTAAGCTGCCTGCCTGAGCAGAACCGTATACAGATCCCCAAGAAGGCACACAAGGACTAATTCAATTACTCGGTGTTGGTCATGCCCATTCCCGCTCATTCTCTCTGTTCTTTTCTTTGCTATCATAATATAGAAGGAAGCACAAACGTATCCATTCGTTTTTGGAAAGTAAAAGCTCACCTACAGCTCACAGTCCACAGTCATGAACCACAGAAAGATCTAGGTAACCTTCACTAGCACTTTGCTCAACGGAGGGACTTTTTGACAGTGACATTTTTGTTCAACAAGCATTAGCTTAGGGAGTATCCCTAAGCCCTGCTTCTCATATATTCAGTTCTTTACTGAAGTAAGGAACATTGAGCATTGACTGTAAACACAGCACTGGGGTCTGCCAGGCATGTAGCCCCTAGCCTCTTTATTAAGTTTCATGTACTTCCTGCCCTTGCAGACATCCGTGTTAAGGCAGGCTGTGCTGAGCCCATGTTCTCCTCCACACCATCCCTGTCAAAGTCACTGGTTCCGTGTTCCACTCTCTGGAGTTTGTGGTGGGTGGTTGGCAAGTTAATGAAGTATGTGCGTCGTGACTCTGCCAAGTCAAGCCAAGGTTTCTCCCAGGACTAAGGCATTACTGGGGGAAGAGACATTTCTCATTCTATCAGGGCTCATGCTATGAGTGACAGCCTATTAGCTGCCCAGCCAGCCTGAATCTGCCCATGTCACAGCAGAGGCGTGACAGTAATATGGGTAGATCTGCTTCCAAAGAGAGACTCCATTCCAGAGTTGGGGGCAGAGATCTGCTGACCCGCTTTTAGAGATAGATCTGATTAAGCCTCACCAGCCAATGCCAGATACCAGGCATGTGAGGGGTTGTATCAGTACATTCATAGTGGGGTGTCTTTCCTGTAGCATTCTTTCTTTTACGTTAGTACCTCACCAAGAAGGGCATCTTTTGAATTATGTGGCTTGCTAGAAATTGTGATGTGGTTGTACTTGTGATGTGTTAAAAAAAATTCAAGTTTAATGATCTCTGTATCACTTCATTTGAGATGCCAACTGCAATATCGCACATATAAAAAGAGGTACTTTTCATAATTTTAATTTACCAATTACCCCTTTCTTCTTCTGTTTTTATTGAAGACCACCTCAGCCTACACACAGTGTAGACCCACTGTAAATATATTTTCCTCTCCCTGTAGAGGCAAGAATACCAACCTGAGAGAGGACAAGTCAGGCAAAGTCATCCTGCCTTTTGTACTCCTCACCCTGGAGTCTGAAGGCCATTCTCTGCAAACAGGGATAACGCAGAGACCGTAACCTCTTTGCTTATTGAAGGCACACATCTGATGAGGAAATGCATGAGAAGTCCACCAGAGTTTGTATACAAAGCTATTAGCTCCAGCCAGGTCTTTATTCCCCTTTCTATATTTTATTAAATCATTTGTCCATTAAAAAATTCAGAATTAAATAAAAATTTACATTTTCAGTATAGCTACTTTTAAAACGGTATTTAAGCAGATTACAAGAAGGTATTTCAAATATACTCATTGTGGTTTCTTCAAAGGGATCTTTTTCTGAAATGGATGCTCTGAGATTTAGAGGTTAAAGGTGAAGACCCATTCTGTCATAACCACTTTTTAATCAAATTCATGTACCAAATATTTTCATCAGTTCTCTGCCTGGTAGCCAGTAGCCAGCAGGAGCTTGCAAATGCACAAGTCTGCTGGACGGTACTCTGGCCCCTCCACTGACCCCTTAACCCTATTTATAAAACCCTTTGGACCTAGGTCCTTCCTCCCTCTCAAGGACCTGTGCGACACTCTTCCATTTCCAGAGGCCGACAGTGCACTCCACATGTGCCATCTGAACAATGAACTGGGCTGAAGGAGGAAGCGAAGCACGGCATGGTTGCATTTTCTAGAGTCTGCAATGAATTCAGCCAGATGGTCTTCTTGCTGCTTTAGGAACAAGTCCATTCATGAACTTTATATCTAATATATATATATACATCTGCATTTAGTTACTAGCCAAAGAATCGCATTGAAAAATCCAGTCTGTGTATTTAAATATCTTTTGGTTTTGACATTGTATTTTCTCTTTTATTGGAATTCTCTGCTTTGTAAGCCATGAGGATAATGCACTTGGGGAAAGATAAACAACAGGTGATGGCAAGCAACTGTATTCACATAAGTGCACATATATTTAATGTGTAAAAATTAGTGGTTGGTAAAACGTCTTTGTGAAAAGCAGAATGAAAATGTGTAAAAGTGGTAAAAATGCGAAAAATACAGAAGTGCTTCCATTTCCCCATATATTTTTAATAATACTTTCTAACTCTTGAAAGCAGCAGAAAAGAAATATTCTGACAAAGAAGACTCTTTAACCACAAATTAAATCTTGCTTTTTGTGCTGGAAGGGCTTCGAGGAAGATGGCTTTCACGGCGAGTCTGGTAACAAGCATGGTATGAAAGATTAGCAGATTAAAACAAAATGTGTGTGTGTGTGTGTGTGTGTGTGTGTGTGTGTGTGTGTGTGTGTGAGAGAGAGAGAGAGAGAGAGACAGAGAGACAGAGAGACAGAGAGACACAGAGAGAGAGACAGAGAGAGGCAGAGAGAGACAGAGAGAGACAGACAGAGAGACAGAGAGACAAACAGAGACACAGAGACAGAGACACAGAGAAACAGAGACAGGTGAGAGGAATCTGGCCCATGGGGCTGGGAGGGAAGGCAGAGCATACCTGGGTCAGGGTAGAGTCCATTGTAGGATAAGATTTTGAAACAAATAGGAAAAACAAAGCCACAGCCATCTAGTTACATGTGAGTTTCAGATAAACACTGAATACTGGGAAGCTATTCATTACTTATCTGAAATTCTCATGTGACTAGTGCCAAGTGTTTTTTCTGACAACCTTACTCCACTGAGAGTATGATGTGAGCCAAGATATAAAAGGGATACAGGGCAGTCATGTAGGAGAGTGTCTGTTCGGGTGATGAGGGCTGGGGCCCGGGAGTGGAGGGAAGACTGTTGTTGGAAGGGGGAGCTCTGAGGGGGCAGACCTTATAGGGCCCTGTGGGTCTCGGACAGGCTTGGTTACTTCTGCTGGGTGAATTGAGAATGCATTGTAGGATTTTCAGCAACGAAGTTTGTGCACCAACTCCGGGTGTGAAGGAGCACTCTTGACTGCTGTCTGGAGAATAGAGCGAAGCAGGAAGAGCAGAGCCAGGATGCTACGGTACAGGTTGGAGTACCAGCCCCAAGGGGGCTGGCAGGACAGTGGCTCACAACTGAGTTGTAGCAATGAAGCGATGAGAGCCAGACAAAGTTTGGATTTATTTTGAAAGTGTAGATAACATTTTTTGGCCAAAATGAATGTGGTATACGAAAGACAGGAGCTAACAGTGGTCCCAAGGTCATTTGATGCAAAAACCTATAAAGCATTGGTTCTCAGTCTTCCTGATGCTGCGACCCTAAATACAGTTCCTCATGTGGTGACCCCAACCATAAAATTATTTTCACTTCTACTTCATAACTGTAATTTTGCTACTGTTATAAACTGTAATATAAACACCTGTTTTCCAGTGGTCTTAGGAGACCCCCGGGAAAGAGTTGTACAATGCCCACCCCCCACCATGGGTCTTGACCCACAGGTTGAGAAAGGGAAGTGTGGGATACTGAGGTGGGAAAGGTGACTGGAGTAGACACCAGTGGGCATGGGGGTGAGGTGGGTAGGGGTGGGCATCAGAAGTCTGGTGTTCAAATCTTAGATGGTCTTTCAATAAAAAATCCAGAGCCAGATACAGAGTGGAAGCTGAAAGATCAGAGAAGCAGAACAGCCAGCCACTAGTTCTTACCTTTATGAAATCCTCAGCCTAAAGAGAGTGAGTTCCTATTTCCTCATGCCTTATATACCTTTTTCTACCCAGACATCACTTCCTGGGATTAAAGGCATGTGTGCGTCCTAGTACTGGGATTAAAGGTGTGTGCCACCACTGCCTGGCTGTTTCCAGTGTGGCCTTGAACTCACAGAGATCCAGACAGATCTCTGCCTCCTGAGTGATAGGATTAAGTGTGTGTGCCACCACTGCCTGACCTCTATGTCTAATCTAGTGGCTGGCTCTGTCCTCTGATCCTCAGGCAAATTTTTTAGGGGCCACAATATATCACCACAGAGCTAAGTTGGATATGACTCCACCTTCTTAGGCAGTAGGGTGGGGCTGCTGGATATAGGAGTCTAGCCTGGGCAGGAGATGTAAATTTTGTGTTCTCTATCACCTCCACTTAAATCAGTGTTCTCGAAGAGAAAGGACCTGTCACGGTTCTTCGGTTAAGGAAGCTTTCCTTCCGTCTAGTTTTAGTTAGACGAGACGATACCTTTTCTTTGAACTTCATGCTTTGTTGGCGTCTCACCCGTCCATAGCTTCTGAAAGATGGTAGAGTCTGATGGGCTCGAAACATTTCTTTACTTCCCCCCACTAACATCAAGGAAAATGGGAGGACCTTTGTTGTTCTACATAAAGCCCCTGCTAGTGATTTTTCTCAAATGCACCTTTGAGCGTCCAATTCAGGAAACGTGGTTATTTTTACTTTGGCCATGGGCTTTTTCTGAATTCACTGAGAGTTAAAAGTCACACACGTGTCCAGAGCTAGGGGATGCCTGCTGAGTTCCGTGGATGGTGCATCACTGTCCTCTGACTCAATCACCCACCATCTCGGGGAGCTGAGCTTCAGTCCTTTGCAAAAGGGGCTGTCACAGATGGCCTTGTTGACGTTCACCCTCACTCATGGAGGGGTGGGAGCTCACAAGACCCCCACCTGGGTATCCAGCTACTCCATACCACCTGTTGTATACAATCCTGCCTTATTGTATGTACATGTGAACCAGGAGGGACTAGAGTATATATGCCTGGGGGGTGGAGGCTCATTTATGTGACTATGGGGAAGCTTTCGTCCTTGCTGGATAAATGCTTTCTGGGAGAGGATCACCCACATTCCTGTAAGTAACTATGGTGGTTTGAATAGTTATGTCCTCCCCCCCCCCATAGACTCATGTGTTTAAATGCTTGGCCCATAGGGAGGTGTGGCCTTGTTGGAGCAGGTGTGGCCCTGTTGGAGGAAGTGTGTCACTGTGCAGGTGGGCTTTGAGGTCTCACATGCTCAAGCTACACCCCGTGTGGGAAACAGTTGCTTCTGCTGCCTGCAGATCCAGATGTAGAACTCTCAGCTCCTCCAGCACCATGTCTGTGTGCACGCCATCATGAAAATTACAGCCTAAACCTCTGAACTATAAGCCAGCCCCAATTAAGTGTTTTCCTTTATAAGAGTTGCCATGGTCATGGTCTCTTCACAGCAATAGAAACCCTAACTAAGACAGTAACCCCTCACCTCTGCTCTATAATTAAGCTCAATAAACTCACTTGTTCCCCAGAGTGAACTTTGCTGGAATCATGCATTGGTTTGTTGTTAAGACCTAAGAAGAAGGGCTAGATATTGCTTATGTTTCTCCCTGGAAAGGAATTTTAGCAACAGTTGCTGTAGTCAGCAGGATATAACAAAACTGAGAATGAGTTTGGGAAGAGTAGTGGCGTCCATGAGACAAGGAATGAGACTAACAGTTGAAGCAATGTTGCACAAGGAGATGGTTTTCGCAAAGGACATTTTGACGTGGTAGCTTTTTCCTGTAAGACTTGTTGGGGTAGTGGCAGAGAGATGGACGGTGCAGAAATTTGTGAGACGTGTGACTAAGGTGAGGTCAATGGAGCAGGGACTGTTGCGGGGAGAAGTCCCAGGATGGCAGTCTTCTTCCCGGTGGTATAGAGGAGCAGAACTGCCTGCCGAGTGGAGACTGCCCAGGAAGTGTGGAAACGTTCTAAGAACTACTCAACATCTGGAGATGAAATTATAAGCCCTGGATATAGCACATCAGGAGCAGAGGTGTCAGCAAGCAGCTGGAGAGGCCACCCAGGCACTGCTGAGTACTAGAAAATCTACCTGATGTCAAGGTGGCATCTTGGAAAAAGATTGCAAGTGTGAGGAAGGAATTACCACAGAAAGCAGGGTGAGGTTGGTGTCCTCAGTGTTGCCCCCTGACTCAGGCAGCAAATTAGACCAAAAAGAGAAATGGAGATGTTGGCCTGTCGTTATTTTTAAGGATGGGAGTCAAAAGAGGAAGACAGCCGAGAGGAGACCGATAATACAGAGCCCCTTCTGGGACCCTTAAACCTGGGACCCACAGGCATGGGTAGAAATGAGGAAGAGGTGAGGCCCCTTCAACAAAGGATACCCATAAAGTCTGAACTTTGATACAGAGAAAGGGAAGACCCATGGTCCAACATGCAATTGGGGGTCTTACCAATGGTCCTGTGTGAGAGACCACAGTACTTATAGAATATTCAACACTGGAATTCCTGGAATTGGGGGAAAAAAACTGTAAACAAGCCATGAAAGATTCCCCGCATATGGCTTGTAAGTAGGTAGTGAGATATGGAGGCAAATGGGATCCGTTTGGGTAGTGTGGGAGCAGAGAAACTGAGCAATATAACCACACATCAGTCCCTGAGACACAGCTGCATCACCTGAGGTGGTACAAGAGGAGTCAGTTCCTGGTGCACTGGCTCCGATAGCCATCAGAGATGCTTGGTCCTCACCAGGGCAGGTTCCCATGTGTATGAGGGACTGGAGTGCAACTGAGGAAGAATAGATGCTACTTATGGGTGAAGTCTGGGGGAAGCAGTGTGTGACACTCAGGTCGCAGGGTCTAAAAGACAGTGTTCGCCCAAGATTGAACAAGGAAATGAATCCAGCAAGGACCTCAAGACTGCCATGCAGCGTTGGCAGCTTCGCTGAGTACAGGGGGAGGTTTCTCGGTCCCGCCTAGCCCCACGGTCCGGACGAATCTCTCCCGCCCGAGCTCTTACAGCCGTTTATAAAATAATCACCCAGAGGTTTATATTAATTACAAACTGGATGGCCTAGGGCTCAGGCTTTTTGCTGGCTAGCTCTTTCATCTTAAATTAGCCCATTTCTATTAATCTATATGCTGCCACGTGGCCCTGGCATTACTGGTCTGCTGGCATCTTGTTGCTCCTTGGGCAGCAGGCTGGCGTCTCTCCTCACTTCTTCATCTCCATCTTCAGTTTGAATGTCCCACTTAACCTTCTTCTGTGTCACCATTGGCCAAACAGCTTTATTTGTCAACCAATGGCAACACATATTCACAGCATACAGAAAGACATCCCACGGCAGCTGAGCCCTTGGTGGGACAGGGTGTGTAGAGAGTGTCTGTGGGGGCGGGTGGAGAGCCACCTGGAGGAGATGAGAGAAAAGCGAAGCAGAGAAAGAAGAGATCTGTCTGGGTTACTTGGGAACAAATGTGGCAAAGTCATGAGGGAAAAAAGGGGACAAGAAGTCAAATTCTATGCTAGGAAACTTCTGGAAGGCTTTAAAGCCAGAGGAACAGGCATCTCTGATGAAACAATTCAGGTACAGAAAAGCAAGCTGTCCCGGGGTGGGCTGTCACCCTTCAGTCTAGGCAGGACATTTTTCTCTCCTACAAGAGTTAGGTTAAGGGCAGAGATAGTTTGCCTAGTCTGAGCCTCCCACAGCAGCCTGGTGTGGTGAGGCCGCAGCTGCAGCTGCAGCCACGTGCCCACCCAGAGCCTCTGACCTAGGGAGCTGGCTGAGAGCAGTGCAGCAGGGGTGAGTGGTGCCTCGTGTCCCCCTTGGCCCTGGGCAAGGCCAAGCAGCCCAGGTCAGCCCTGAGTTCCTCGGGGGTGGAGAAATGCAAAGAAGCCCATGCAAGAGCCCCAGAGTGTTGGAAGTAGAGAGGCTCAGAAAGAGAGTGACTTGAGGGCTGTGGAAAGCTAAGGTAGTGTCGCCTCTCTATGCCACCGTATCCAACACTGATCTGTGGAGGAAACAGCTGACACTAACGGATAAAATCTTCCCATGCTGTCAGATCTTGCTTATGTTAGACGTTAGTATCTCCTTAGCTGTGACTCCATGCGATCATTAGACACTTGGCTTGGAACAGACGACAATGGACTTTCAAAGTGCTTCATCAGGAGTATCACCACAGTTCCACTCTTCATGATGAGAGGATGAGGGGACTTTGCATCACTGTTCTGCTCATCCTTGGTATAACTGTTTTGTTATATATGTGTATAGACTGAGGGTTTTGGTACCAGATATCTAAACTGAGGATATGACTGCTCCGAGGTGTGGTTGAGGGGAAGGCTTATTGTAGATATGAGGGAGAGTACAGCCAGAGACATCTGGAAGAGTCCAGAGCAGGGAGAGAAAATAGTAGGCTGAACATGACCAGTAGACTGGACTAGGCCATGAGAGGCAGGTGAGGGGCTACAGAGGAAGACAAAGAGAGGACAGATAAGGAAACTGAGAGAGGGCATCAAGAGAGGAAGGAGAGAGAGAGAGAGAGAGAGAGAGAGAGAGAGAGAGAGAGAGAGAGAGAGAGAGAGAGAGAGAGAGAGAGAGAGAATATTAGGTTATAAGGGAATGAGAAGCTGGGGCTGGGGAAGTCCATGAACTGGAGAAGTTTAGGGTAGAGAGCACTGTGAGAAGAGCCATAGGTACTTACAATCGTGCGGCAGCCCGGAGGCCAGCATGTCGTTGGTATGTTAATAGACACCATGGATAGCCATTTATTCTCACTTTCTTTCAGGTCCTGGCAATCCGGATAGCACAACTCTACTCTGTGAGTGTCTTGCAGATCTGGAGCTATGTGAGCACATCTGAAGAAGCGAGCATTGGGGAATTAGTTCACAAAGGAGTGCAAAGGCCGGGGGCCACCGTGAGAATTCTGGAGAGATTT